>NW_005178701.1:0-70636 GCF_000350225.1 Chondrus crispus | reverse complement strand
TGGACCTCGACCCCCCCCATTCCCTCTTACTCAGAGATACTGTAACTTTGAGATCAACCAACCAACGCTCCCCCCGCTGTTCCATACACCCCGCCCAGCCCGCCACGTTCCCGAGCCTCACGCAGCCTCACCTCACCTTCCCCCACCGCTGCCCTATGTTTCCAGTCCCTCAGCAAACCGCTTCTCAACTGCCGCTGCCGGCCGTCCAACCTGGAACCAGCACGAGCTTGTTGGCCACCCGCGCTTCGCCAGCCCCTTCCATAGCAATTACGTCATCCGCTTCGCCGATACATTGTTTTCCCTCGCTGCCCGTTCTCAGACACCGGGTCCGTCCATTGTCTCAACGTGTCTCATTACGCACAAGTCCTCACTTTCCCGGCCATTCGCTCCACTCCGTTTGTCCCGCCTGTTTTGCAGAGCATCTGCCTTGGAAACTGTATCTGCTGATTATTCCAATGCTAACTTATATATGCTCACATTTTAACTCTCGTTCAGTATTGCTATTCTTCGTTTACTGCGCTTAACGTGGCGCCGTCCTGCAGTTACAGCGGTATAATTCTTTTAAGATGTCTGAGATACACAATGGAGTACTGTTCTGTATTCCGAAACAGGCCCTTCCCGCTTTTATACATTGCGCGCGTTTTGAAAGAGGTCCTTATCTACAACCCGCCCTTCCCCCCGCCCGCCCTAGTCCATAATGTCTCGACCTTGTGCATTGCTACATATGGCACCCTCTCAGAAGCTGTGGCCCACTTTGAAGAATGAACTCCGGCACTGACGGGCAGTGTCACCCACTGTCCATCACCCGTCCCAGGTACCTGAACGTGTAGCTCACCGTCGGAGGGAGACCCCTCGCAATCTTCGAGACCCAGAGTCGCATACCATTGCCAAGCCATCACCATTTTTCACAACTTCTACAATACCCAACTAAATAAATTTGTCATTTCTGGTTGCAGCACTACAGCGCGCGACCAGCCAAAGGTCCACGACTATTCCATCGATAGAAATTATAAAATTCCATTTTCGTAGCTCACCACTCCGCCCTTGTCTCTACCCCGGATTTTCTTCCGTACTCTGTGCTGCATGCCGTACTGTTCAAAATACAAAGTACTTGAGACATTTTTCCGTGGAAAGACTCCTGCATTCAACGCAGATGCGATACTCACATGAATCTCCACTGCATCTGAAGGAAAATCAAAAGAAGACGTTTCGAGAGATGTTAGTGAAAGAATGCCGTACAGTGCCCCAAACCCTTGTTGTACGATATCGATGATACTCTCGTCACTCTCATGTTAATCGTTAGCGGGGGTGGCGGTACTCCTCCGAAAGAACGTGCACATCTTCATAAAAGTTATAAGTCAGCAGTGCTGAAAGAAAGTATGATGCGTGACAGGAGCCCCAACTACTAAAATGAAGCATCTCCACACTTCCGCAAGTATCTTCATTGCCAATTCTCCTGTCATATGTCTCTCAGACGACCTTCGTTTTGCCCTACAGTATATGAGGTCAAATGTTTTTGCATCAAAACAAGAAATATTCAAACGTTTAGTGAAAGATTTCTATACGTCGATTCTCTTTGTATGCGCTTGTACTTTAACCATGCGATTCATTCTGTTTTATGAACATCAGCGTCGTTTCTGAACACCCCAAAGATGATAATCTTGTGTGCCGTCTGCCGAAAATATGAGTGGTTTTAAGAGAATTCAGCAACACCTCAAAATTTGGACCCTTTTAGAAGAAGTTGATCGACTAAATGTGACACATCCCTAAAAACGTTTTCGGAACGGGCGCGTTTTTGGCCTGCCAGACTTTGGAACTCAACTGCCGAACATGCAGGAAGAAGAAGCATTGTGAGCAGTAATCGTAGCTGTCTCAATTTTCCAAGTTGAAAAGCGACCTCATATGCGGTCATTTCATCTTATCTGAGATCACTTAACATCTAGCTAGAGACACTAGAGGCAGCTTCCGGCAACCGCAGGCCCGCTGGAGATCGCGTTTCTTCAAAAAAAAAGGCTCAGGTATGCCTATGTGATATTTATTTGAATAGTGATGTGGAGGGTAGATACAGAACAGAACACCGCATTGAACCTGCAACATTGAGCTGCCACGAGGATTCGTAACGGCAGATTCGATACTTTCTAATATCTATAACCAAACATGGATGCTCAAAACGAATATTCCTTATTACTGCCGACGGCTTGCCTTGTTGCGATTCTCGGTATTCGCGGAGTAAAACTTCGGTGAACCGCTGGAAACGGATATTTCCAAAGACTCTTTCACAGTTCAGCCTTCGCACTTTGTGTAAGAGCCAGAAAATATCCGATCCGATCCACATTGACTGTTCTTGCGTCATCTCAAAACGTAACTCTGCTGTGACAGTGATTCAGCTTTCCGTGTAGGCATTTACCTTTGTCTCACGACATACTGTGTCGAATTATTGCTGCAGTTCTCCCATGGCACTATTCTTGAGGAAAGTAGACGTTGAAATGTACCATGAATATTAGAGCAGTCCACAGAGCCTCCTCAGGCCGCATACAGTCATCTGTAGGTCATCTGTCACTCCCTTATCCGACCAAGAAAAAGGAGAAAAATGTCAGACCGCACAGGACAGTCTGTCCCTCAGGGAATAGACTTATAACCAACGAGCGACGACGAGTAAACGAGGAGTCATCGGTCTCTTGTTCACACAAAAAAGGCAACGCTGGTGCATTTTTATATTCTCTCGCCCCAAGAGGATGCTGTTCAACGTCAGAATAGTCTTTCCCGCAACTAGGCGCAGAGGGCCATTCCATTATGGCCCAAAGAAGCCCTTCCTAATGTATCTCACATTGGCCACTCTGAGCCACTTATGCCGCAGTAAGCGCTCGAGCGAGGCTGTGTTGCGCTTGTGCAAAAGCCGCTCTAAGGAGAGTAAGGGCTTCACGGGTTTCTACCCATGTTTGAGAAGGATTTCCCGAAGAGTCAATGGCGTGTCATCACCATCGGTAAATCACCGGAAAAGCAACATAAAACTTCATAGGCGGCGGTGGTACTTCTCTAACTCCAGTACCACGTTGTTTGGGATGCCTTTACTTGTTACTCACTCGCATGGCTGATTCTGATATAAACAGCGTCTTTCTTCAACCCACAAACTGCTACGTGTACATGAGGATAGCTCATGCTTGGGTATGCCATGCGGAACTTTGACCTCAATTACACGGAGCCTCCGGAAATTATTTTTTGTGTCGGAGTCATATTTTTCTTTTGAATTTTATCCTACATCCCTGATGTAAATAATGTACGGTGTTGTGACAACACTGTTGTCAGAGGCTTCAATAAGAGATAGCCAATTAGGGCTCACACGAACCACGCGCTTCTTGATTATATCAGTATGTACAGCACGCACCCTTTGGTGCAAATGCCACGCTCTTTAATGCAAATGCCGCGCCCCCTCAAGCAACGACACGACTGCAAGAGGCCAACGCCCTTTTAATGAAATGTCGAGCCCTCGTAAGCAATGTCACGAACGCCAAGGGTCGCATGCTACCTAAATGGAACGCAGCATAAAGCGGACGCACAAATGCACAAAGCTAGAACAGATAGGGCGCCGAACCTTTCTTGCGGACAGACGCAATGCCACTGAGTGCTTGCGAACGCGACACAGCGCGCATAAACGAACTTGACGCGGAAAAGCGATTAGCACGAGCGGTACAAAAGACAGACATGCGAGAACATGCGCTAGGAAGAAAGGGGCACCGAATTAAACAAAGGAACCAGCAACTTCCGGGCATTGTGCCTTCTGATCTCGCCGACAATCACCTATCTCACTCGTTGCAACGTCAGCCCGTCCAGCGTAACTTCACAGTTATGGGCCCAGGCGGACCTAACATTCCGAGGAAGCCGACAGAGCCCCCTCCCTTCGATGCGAACACCAACAAATATCGATGGAGAATCAAAGTTCGTGCTTGGGTCAGAATCGTAACAGGATTGGCCAAAGGTGGGGACACCACGGCAAAAGCTTTATCTACCATGCTTGGTGAGCTCTTACATGGATCAATGGATGAGGCCAACGCCGATAAGATTGACAGAGCAATAAACAATGACTTAATCAATCTGAACCCTCAAGATGACGATCAAGTCAAGGTCGTAGAGTCAATCATTAACCTAATTGCAGCTGACTCAGCTACTAAAGGCGTAAGACGCCTTGTGAAAATTATGAGGGACCTATACAGCTGTAGGCGCAATCAAAGCGAGGATCTTGCCACATTTGCCAAGAGATTTGAAGCCCTAACTATCTCAACAACAACCACGGGAAGAATGAAGAAGCGAAGGACAAATCTTTGCTATGCTCCTTTTGGAGAATGCATGCCTACCTGATACCTTGTTTGAAACAATCGTCTTTCAACTTACCAACAATTCGGACCAAAAGAATTCATCTATGATGCACTGCATCGCCGTGTCCAAAGAAACAATATCTGGTATTGTATGCTCCATCAATAGAACCCTCGACGATTCGAATAAATCTGACAATGAGGCAAAGAAGGCTTGCTTATGCAAAATAAAAGACAAGCATCAAACACTCTTGGATCGCCACAAGAAAGATGTTGATAACACACAAGGAGTTAGAACTATACGCCTCGCAGATGCAGTCGTGACGTTGATTCAAATGAAAGGCCCAGATTCACAACCCCCGGCAACAACTACCGATAGGATGCAAACCAATTACAACCACCAGTCATCTTTTCTCGGGAAAAGAATATACAACGGCAGGAACGAAACATCAATTGATGTTTCGTCATTTAAATGGTGCTCCCTCAACTAAAAATCAACGCAAATTAAGTTCGGCTGAGATCAATGATTTGAAAGCTAAGACTAAATGTCGCATTTGCCGCAAGAAGGGACATTGGGGTGGCGACTCAGAATGCGAATTTGATGTCAATGGAGCTCAAAAAGGTTCTACGAGAAATCCTCAAAGACCAAGCCAAATCATAGATACCCCACCGCCAGCCGCACGATCCGCTCCTGAACAGAAACAAAACGCTTCTTTTTCAGTAACGGGATCTGATACGCTCCATTCAGATCCCAACCCGATTCTCGATGAAGGAGCCCCAACATCAACTGGAGGTATCACTAACGCAGGTGTATTATGCGACCATCTGGGTATAAGGCTTCATTTAGATCCAGCACGTGAGGAATATCATCATGGTTGGGGTGAATAATGTCATGGTGCACGCCCCATAGCTTGCTCATGGACGCTAACCATACCTGATGCATATGGAAAACCTACTTCTTTTACATTTGACCTAGTACATGGTAGCTCTCCACTACTGATTTGGTTAGATGTCAAAGAGTTTTCTAATACAATGAATCTTTCCGAACAAAAGCATATCATCGTCAAGAGAGCCACAGACACAGAACCACGCAAATTCCACACGTACATTTTACCTGATCAAGCTAAGGATATGCGTTTACGGATAGATGTGGTAGCACATCCACTATCAACGCATCACAGCCTCCTTGGAGCAAGTAAAAAGCCGGAAACGCAGCGACAGGCTATTCAATATGTGAAGAAGATCCACAGGTTCTCACACGCCACCGACAAAGAAATGCAGGCACTGTACAAACGCCATGGAGAAGTGGATCCCCTGACCCTCCGAGCCATAGCGACAGTATACAGTGCATGTGAAATTTGCGCCGCCAACGGCAGACCAAGAGCATCCAGAAAAGTCTCCTTGTCCCACATTGATACATCTTTCAACACGGAAGTGCAGATAGATTTTCTCTGGTGCACGATAAGAGGAACGAAGCTGGTTGTGCTCAACATCACGGATTGTCACACATCCTCCTCAGAAATGGCTATTGCAAATAACCGCTCTACAGAAACGATCACTCAGATCATTGAAGTAGAATGGATTTATCGACACGGAGCTCCCTCAAATGTATCAGCAGATCTAGAGCTGGACAACGTACAGCTACAAACTTTTTTCAAGCGACACAGCATCACTTACAAGCCTAGGCCTGCCCAGAGACACAACAAGGTGGGTATTGTCGAGCGCAAGAATGGGACTTTCAAGCGCATACTGGCCAAGCTTGATTGTGAACAAAGCTCTGCACCATCTACTACGATATTTGGTAGGGCTGTATTTTTGTCCAATATGTTTTCTGATAGCAAGATTCTCAGTTCGTTCGAGCTTGCCAGAGGCTATTCACCGTCCACACTGGGTCTTCCGCAAGTGATGATAACCGCAGAGATCCTACAGGCTTACAAGGAATAAATTGCAACTAGAGCATTACAGCGACTGCTTTCATCGCACACACCGCACGACGTACCTCGAGAGGCACTCAAACCTGGCACGATCATATGGGTATTATACAATAGCTCTAAAGCTAATGATCGCAACTACTGGTTTAAAGCTCGCGTCATCGAAGCCAAGCAGCATATTGTCGTGGCCCGCAGATCAGAAAAAGGCCCGGCACTCAGGGTCGCCTATGAAAACGTACGCATCGCGCCTACGGGAGCACTCACGGAAGAATTAATGTCGGGGACTCTAGAAGATGAACTAGACACAACAAATCCACCCCGCTAGATGGCGCAACTCTAACGGATCCGGTGTCCCATCCAACTCTGTTAGCAAGCAGGACTACTGGCATGCCAGAGCGCGAAATTGGAACCACCGTTATCCAGCCAACCCCAGCACTATCGAGCGACTTACAGTCAGACCGCCAGCAGATCCTCAAAACAATATTGGACACCGGGGGGCCTTCATCGGTAACTCGCAGGAAGCTTGAGTTTGCTCCTGCTTGGATCCTCGATGAAGCTTTTGAAAAAGAGCACCGCGACAACTGGGCAAACGCCTACGTGATAATGGATGATAAGGAAGTTCCTCGCAATGCTAACATCATCACGTTGCACACTATATACAAGATAAAGGAGCAAGAAGACGGCAGCAAAACTCTAAAAAATGGCATAGTCCCGCATGGAAACCGTGATCGTGAGAAGGACAACATACGCAAGGACTCATCCACCGCTCAATTCGTCGTAATTAGAATCCTGCTCTCTCTTGCCGCTACACTTGGCCTATGCCTCGCCCTTGCAGATATCAAAGGTGCTTACCTACAGAGCGGACCGATCAAGCGAGATATTTTCGTCCGGCCTCCCAAGGAATGGAAAGGAGCAAGAGGAAAACTTTGGAAAGTAGTCAAGCTCTTATATGGGATCGTCGAGGCCGGTCGCCAATGGCAGCAAGTTGTCGAAGAATGGATGCTGAATGTAGCTCATTTGAAGCGTGTTTTTGGTATTGGGCAGCTTTATTGCAAGCGCAACAAGGAAAGAAATATCATTCTTCTGGTTGCTAAAGTCACAGATGATTTCCTGGTAGCCGGAACAATACCAATACTACATCAATTCACAGAAGATCTGAAGTCTCGATTAAATTGTCGGAAAAATCATTATAAATGATCGCTTGCTGTTTAATGGTTGTGCAATTGATCGAGAGGATAGTGGTGATATCTGTCTTGACATGTTCAGCTATATCAAACGGTTCAAACCGATCGAGCTATCGCGGACCAGAAAAAAAGAAACCAACAGCGTCGCTACACCTACGGAAGTCACAGCATACAAGTCACTATGTGGTGTCATGAACTTCCTCGGTGCTGGTGTCCTTCCCCAAGCCTCGCTAGCCGCATCTTCGCTTTAGCAACGGGTAAGCAAGCTCACTGTTGACAATCTTCGTGACGCCAACAAAGTCGTTGCAGAGATTCTGAAGCTAAATCCCCTCATCAAATATCCCCACCAACAGTCTCCCATCACAAACGCTTACATCCAAACCTTTTCAGACGCATCCTTCAATATAAAGAGCAATCAAGACTATGGACAGAACGGTTTCATAACTGGAATATCAGCGGACACTCTCTCAGGCGACAGCATTTACCATGTCCTAGATGGGTCCAGCCACAAGCAAAGAAGAGTCAGCTACTCGGCCTACGGTGCCGAAATTTTGGCATGTGCGGACGCCGATGACCGTGGTTTCTACCTCAAGCAAGCATTCCACTCATTGTTCCCATCCCAACCGCTGCGGCACATACTCAACGTTGACTCGCGATGCCTTTACGACACCGTGACCACTCTACATGAAGGAAAGGAATATCGGTTACGGCTAACCGTTCAAAGAATCCGCAATAGCTTTGAATCTACAGAGCTCGATGTTCTACGCTGGATCCCTGGGCCTGCAAACATCTCCGATGCTCTCACAAAACGCAATTTTCAGCTGTACGCAACTCTGAACAAGATCTGCACAAGTGGACATCTACTTGTTGACTTTGGCTACAGCTTCTCTCCTGACAGTCGCACCTGGAAATAAATCCCAACCCATTTTGCCACCACCATGCGGCCTTGCCGATTCAGAGATCGTATTCATTGAAACATTCATACGACTGGGGGGAGTGTCAGAGGCTTCAATAAGAGATAGCCAATTAGGGCTCACACGAACCACGCGCTTCTTGATTATATCAGTATGTACAGCACGCACCCTTTGGTGCAAATGCCACGCTCTTTAATGCAAATGCCGCGCCCCCTCAAGCAACGACACGACTGCAAGAGGCCAACGCCCTTTTAATGAAATGTCGAGCCCTCGTAAGCAATGTCACGAACGCCAAGGGTCGCATGCTACCTAAATGGAACGCAGCATAAAGCGGACGCACAAATGCACAAAGCTAGAACAGATAGGGCGCCGAACCTTTCTTGCGGACAGACGCAATGCCACTGAGTGCTTGCGAACGCGACACAGCGCGCATAAACGAACTTGACGCGGAAAAGCGATTAGCACGAGCGGTACAAAAGACAGACATGCGAGAACATGCGCTAGGAAGAAAGGGGCACCGAATTAAACAAAGGAACCAGCAACTTCCGGGCATTGTGCCTTCTGATCTCGCCGACAATCACCTATCTCACTCGTTGCAACGTCAGCCCGTCCAGCGTTACTTCACAGGTGTACCGTACATAAATGAGGAAGCATATGTTTGGTAAATTGCTTTATTTACGGTGTACAGTACATATAGGCTCATTTTAGACCTTCTTTGAACCATTCTATCTTATAGACAAGTGTAGTGTTTCTATTTGCAAGTGAATAGGCTGGAAGCGTGGGCTGTAGAGAGCATCCCACCTGTTCATTTTTTGTTCAAGTTCAATACCGACTGAATGAATCTCCTCGTGCCCCTAACACATACCAACCACCCTTCCCCACCCTAAATCTGTCTAACAGACCTTGAAGCTTCAGCCAAAACCCCGCCCCAGCAATCTCATGATGCCATCGTCGCCGCGAGAGCCACTTGACGGAGGTGACGGCCCAATCCTACAAACCCCCTTGCCTCTGCCACTCGAGCATGGGCACAGAGAAGAACACACGACTACACGGAGGGATGGAGCATTCAAACGGTTCGACACAAAGCTGTAAAACTCGAACATGACTTTATTATGGACGTGCTTTACGAAAGAGCTCGGCTATTTATAAGAGCAGCCATCGAAAAAATGAAGACGGAACTACAAGTAAGACAGCTATTGCATTTGCGATCGAGCTACATAGTTCGTTTCTGTGATGAACTAGTGCGAAAATGTAACCTCTGGACAAACGAGCGCATTGTAATTAAAACCTGCGGGCTTAGTCAACTTCAGCGTGCAGACATGTATTCTTTCTTAGCAGTGTTCTTTTTATCGCAGTGCTCTGGGTTCAGCATCTCTAAGACGCTCGAATTGCTTCATAAGATGGACTGTCCTGTCCCACCATTATCTCTAGTTCGCTATCTATCTGGAAATATTCTTGCTTTCTCCTTTACAAGTCGTGGCGATACTGGTGAGAATGTTTGGTGCTCCCAAAGAGATCAAACCGTCAGACTCTCAGAGTTTGAGATGGCGGCGTACAGTATGTCATGAAAAGTATTTCTTTCTCCGTTGTATACCTTTGCAATACTTGATTATGACCTCTATGGGACCAAGGCAAGTGACAAGCAGGTTAAAACTATTAGCATAAGGAACGCCGACAAAGAGGGGCACCGCGTAGATGCCATGGCAGATGCTTTATTTAAAATTACCTTTATGGTTCGCTTTCGACGTCGCGGAGAGTGACAGACAAAGAACGTTGAAAACCCCGTCAACGCAGTGGTTGACGCTAGCGGGGGGGAGTCTTTATCCGGGTTTGTGATAACAGCCGACTGCGGGTATGGGAAAATGAGTATGATACCTAGTCTTGCCAAGAGAGGCATTGGCTTTATGTTCATAATGCCTGAACATCTGTTAAGTTGTGATCCATTCGTTGGAGCCTCGCAATTCGATCCCGCAAAAAATGAGGTGGATCAGAGCGAATTTGACAATGATATCGAACAGGCCCGCCGAGCAGATAATTGCTTTATCTATGATCGCGAGAACGCCTTTGTAATTGACGACAGTCCCCAAATGGGAAGTCTTTGCAAGTACGTCCAGAAAACGTTTAAAGATGATGGTTTGAATGTTCTAGTGACGACTGTAGTAATACGGGAAAGGGGGACGGAGAACTTTTCAAAGACGCTCCGCTTCGTTCACGCTATGCCAGTAAGTATGGCTAATTTAATCAATTGTTGGGTGACTGTTCCTCGGGCCCTATCGCAGGCTGATGCTCTATTTACGAATAGAACAAATGAGGGCAAGCTAGTGGTACCGCCGACTAACTCCAATGACAGTCGAGATACTATTGAACTGTACTGCTTAAACAATGCAATAATTTTAACCGTGGACCAGAGGTGTGCAGAGTGGTGCGTGCTTAGGCAGTTCTGAATAACTGGGACAGTTGCTGGGATTTTGTTAATGAATAATTCCGAGATCCTCACACGACTTGGTGTTGCAGATGTACAATGCAACGAGAGAACAGTGGCAGAGACTTTTAAACTTTTGACGGCAAGCTGGCTTAGCACTTCGCGTTCTACGGAAGCGATGCTGCGTGGTACGGTTCCAGAAAATGCTGCTGTTAATGCCTTAAGAGCCAAACATTTCATTAGGGCTGTTAGTAACTGTGGCATGTTTGGGGATAAGGAAAAAGAATGGCTAGCCTGCTCGCCAGATGGCATGGCACTCATCGATGTCAACCAAACTGCGTCCAACACCTCAAATAATCCCGAACCGTCGATACGTGTGTGTACTGTAGAAATGAAGACGAGCGTTACAGACTCAACTCTTCCAAGGGCTGTTGCTAACGCTTCAGTAAACCTACTCTACCTTGAAATGGGCACAGAGGCATTTTTAGACCACATACCTCACTACCACATTGGGCAGCTGCTACAGCAGCTAATCGTGCTTCGCGTAAGTTACGTCTTGTATGTTTCTTGCTCCGAAGCAGCACTCCTGTCCTGCACTTTGATCAAGGCACCTCCAGAATTGATCCTAGAAGCAAGGACTGTTTTAGAGGATAATAGAAATAGGTTACTGAATTGGGCATTTGATCCGTTAGAACCATTTCCAGCATTTGTGGAATCGGAAACTAAGAGGGTGTTGAAGTCCAGACTACATTTATGGAGGGCTATCAACACGAGCGTCCAGAATCTGCAACCTTTTGTTCCCTTGAAACTTTTCAAGCACGGTGTACAGGGCTTTTATTCGATCGAATAGTCTTCGAAGACAAAGGGAGGCGTACATGGCGGTGCACAAGCGCGTGCCATGTTACGTAGTCCGTCAGCCACATTCAAGTGGGAACAAAAAGTTGTGGGACAAACAATGAAGACTTTGTTTGTGACATGGCCATCTACGCCTCCCTTCGTCTTCGAATAAAAGCTCTGTACACCGTGCTTGAAAAGTTTCATTTATAGCGTACAGGATGAATGAAAGACGGGAACTTATCGCAGACCCTTGTCGCTTCCACAGTCTATATGCTTTTCGAAAAGCTCTAAATAATGTGGAATCTTTATCTGATTATTGTCTGGAAGCGTGTACAGAGTTGTTGAGATTTGCTGACAAATTGCGGAGGAATTCGCCCATGGTAGAAGAGACAGTTCCTGCTGCTCTGCATGAAGGTGAGATAAACCGATTGCGGGCGCTCGCCCGCAATCGGAAACGAAACCGTTTACTATTTTTAATAGCCCTGACGGCATTCAGTTACGGCTGAACGTACCAGGACATGGACAAAGGCGAATTCGTTCGGAAAGGTGGTGTGCTTTATGTGGGATGCACGTGAAGGGAAATAGCAAATATAGAGGACATCGTTCGCCCTTTAAGTGTACGCATTGTGAGACACATTTGTGTGCCAGATATTATCCAGGTACACGGCGCTCTTGCTGGGACATGTGGCATTCGAAGAAGCGACTAGAGCAGCGCGAAACGGAAGCTAGAATAACTGTATCTCTGGAAAGTTCTGAATGTTCTTCCCAAGCCTCTGATTGTCTGAAGGAAAATTCCGGGTCTCAATGTCGCGGTGCAGCACGGAAGCGAGGTTCCAGTGAATCAGAAAGGCAAAGGACGAGGTCTGTGAGAAGGCGGTTGTCATTAGAGCTATGAATGAGTAGTTAGAATAGCCCTGTATGTACGGTATACTGTACATAACGCAATTTACTGGCATCATCGTGGTCCGGAAGTAGCAATTTTTCGAGCGATGTAAAAAGGGGTTGTAATTGTTCAACTTCGCTGAAACTTGGTAGACGCACTCTCTGGGCCGTTGAGTGTCTCTCTATGTGATTGGTTTGGCAGGTGCAAATCAACGGACGTACTTTCGACGCCCTAAAGTTAATGTACGGTGTACCGTACATTAAAACATCACATTAGGGATATGAGTGTCATTCCCCAATAGTAATACGAGTGAGGGTCAGAAAATTTGCATAATCCCAGACGGATTGTCAGGCACCCGTCAAAACGTGATTATTGTCATTTCGATATATTTATCCTGTTCTATAGCCATGCCTTCCATAATCCCAAGAAGTAGTCAGAGTTTGGTCCACAATCCATTCTTATTGTCATGTCTCTTCCCTGAAGTCTAAATTGCTGTCAAACCCTTCACATACCCATATGGCTGTGATCGTAACTATTCCAAGCAAGAAGTTATACAATTGTATAACTTCTTGCTTGGATTAGTAGACAGTTCTCAGCAGGGAATCCCACATAAATGTCAGAGATTGCGCAGTCGCCGGCGAAGTGAAAGTCCAATTCAGATGTCAGAATCCTCGGACAACGCTACAGAGCTAGCATTATTCAAAATGAATCCACCCTAGCTATCAGAGGTTGAGAATTAATCCACGCAGCGGTCAGGGTCACATTTTGGCGGGGTTCCGGCGTATTCTCATTTGGCGGGTTTCTTCACACGATCGTGTGAAGAAACCCGCCAAATGATACGCGATCGGTCGGATATCGTACCACCGCTGATGGCCCCAGGCGCAGCTAAATTTCAGGCTCTGAAATCCCGTCTCCCAGCACGCGCTAGAAGCTGGTGGACCGCCGCAGACGCGCGCAACATTAGTATCACCATACCGATGCCGCGCCGCGCTGTGACTGCCAGTGCGCGTAGGAACCGCGGCACGGGTGTCAACGAACACAAGGTTGAGAACGGGACGGACTCTTATTCACTTCCCATAGCCGCTGAAAGTGAAAACGACCACACCAATTCGGAGATAATCCTATGCGATGAGGGCGACGGAGGAGAGGACACAGGTGGCGCCTGCGACGATGATACCAACGCCAAATTGGATGCCGATGAAAAAGGTCAGCATCATGTTGGCACCAGTGCAGCTGCACGTGCACGCGGTGGAGGAGCTATTTAAATACCGGATTTAACAGGAATGTCACCAGAGGAAGCAATGGAAGTGATGTGTGAGCACAAAAGAGAGAAAAATCGGGTTTAACAGAGTCGGTCTCGAGCTGTGAAAAAGGCGCTACAGGAAGAACGGGAGAGGGAATTCGAGGGGGGATGCCTTTGCGCAGTCTTGTGGCTATTGGAGCGCAATCAAATGGTGGATACATGGCCAAGAGTGCTGTACGCTATGAGTTTAGAACGAAAGCGTAGCTTCTTCACTCTTGTCGAGAGATGGCAGTGTCTGGGTATTACGGTCGTGTTTACAGTAAGCAACGCATCGGAAGTGCAGGCCGAACCCACCGAAAAGTCATCGTGCGAGCCAAATCAGCCCCAGACCAACGTCGTAGGTTTTCTTGCACCGCTTCTAGGTGCTCAGGCCTCAAATGCTTCCGGGCGCTTCGACATCGTCGCAAAATTTGTGCGCAAAGACAGGGTTTGGCGCGTGATCAGAAGCACAATCACGCCATCGGGCGAGAGAGCTTTTGCTAGCGGAGCACACAGTCGACGCACCGCCTACCGTGTTGTGGATCTAGCTCGTCACGTCGAAGGACTTATCCTCGTCGAACCTCATGCACAGGGGTCTGCCATCAGGGCTTCTCTTGATGGGTACGTGCGAGACGTGAGGGCCATCGAGGGCAACATGCTTTCCCGCATTCGGCAGGAAGCAGCTAAAAATGGTTTCTGCACTCCAGACGAGAACTGCGAATATCTCCCAGTGTTAAAAGCCAAGAAGGAGTCACGGGGACACAAAATGGAGCTCTCTACATTTTCTTCAGCTGAAATGAGAGCTGTCCTCATCGGTGTTGGCCGAGATGAGCATGTGCGACTACGGAAGAAGGCCATTGCAATCCCGGTGAGCAGACGTACTGATACCAACAGAGCAGAGCTTATCAAATGGAGTAATGGGGCGAAGGAGGGTTGGCTGGAAAAAACTCAACGCTGTTAGATACTGTGTCTAACTCGAGTGCTCGATATGTTGAAAGCGTTTGCCACATGTTTTCTCGCACATTGCTTGCGAATGATTGGCTCTTGAATTTCTACGTGCTTGACGCATGCGCGGGGAAGGTGGTTTTAGATTGCTACACGCTATATCTGATTGTGGGATTCTCATCAAACGGAAACATAGTCCCCGTTGCGTATGCCTGGATTTCGGCAAATGAAAGCACTGCGTCCCGGTCTCGTTTCCTTGACTTCGTCGAGAGACAATTAGGCGGATTTTCTCGTCTCGCGAAGCTCATGTCCGACCGGGACAAGGGAATAGCAGCAGCTATTGCGGCATTGTTAGATGACAAGCTGCCACACCAACTTTTCTGCCTCAAGCATTGTCTTGACAACCTCGGGAGACATGGACGCAGGATAAGAGAAATTTACAAAAAGATGGTGCTTGCTTCTACTGCGGAGTCAGTCAGGGCTGTTAGGGAGTCTGCACAGTTTCAGGATCTCACTGACGGCGGGCGTGCAGCAATCAACAAATATGATGATTCTGTGCAATTTCTGTCGGCATGTGCTGCCACCGGTAAATAATCATACAGCAGATCATCTTCCCAGGCAGTAGAGTCTCAGAACCATCACATCGCCGGAGCGTGAAATCAGGACCTACTGAGCTCGATATTATGGATGACTAACTTTGAGGGAAAGCGCTACCGGGAATGGGCAGAGAAGAGTATGGCGGAGACATCGTACGGGCCGCCTAGCATTCGTAAGCGAATGGAAGATTTTACTGATGGTGCAAAAACTGGGCCACTGGGAGTGGCAAGCGAGTGCGTCGCACTAAGTGACGAGAATATATAGGTGTTTGTGGTACGGACTAAAATGGTAGGTCAGCGGGGCGAAGGGGATTCGAAGGACGGTTGATGAGGTGAAGTTGACGGATTGGGTACCGATTTACTTTGAGTCGCCAACTTCTGGCACTACTTATACGCTTCTGCAATCTTCTAGAACTCTACTACCAAAGACTACGACACACATACTACAAATGCATTGGCTCTAACACATGTGCCCGTCTTGCTACTCAGCCAAACTGGCGATGGCCCAACAAACATAACAGAAAACCGCCTTACGAATTACCACTGTCATGACGGAGAAATTAGTAAGGCAGTACAACAAAAAACAGCAAAGCACAAGTTCCCTTACTATTCCAAATCCAGCGTGCCACAAATTCGTAAGGCACGTTTACAGCTCACACGTTGCCTTACGAATTCAAATCAATCCTGCAAGGACTGTTTATAGCGCACACGTTGCCTTATGAATCTGAATCTCTCGTGAGGTCCTGTCCACTGTCAATTACAACAGTGCACATTTTGCCTTACGAATTCAAAACTCGCCCAACGGTATTTTTGTGTCCTGCTGTACCCGTGCTGCACTCCATGGACGCTGTAAACCTTTGGCACGTGCCAGGCACTCGCCACCAAGGTTCTACGCTTTGTCTGTAAGAGTGCAGCCGTACTGTACGCGTCCGACAGTGTAATGAGGACATGTGTCCAGGTTATACACGTGTCGGGCGGAGAAAATGAAAGATGCTCAGATTGTACTGTACAGCGCAACCGTGTACATATTTCACACGTGTACAAGTTGAAAACCAAACTTGCTTCTGAAGTACTGTAGAGTGAACCCGTGTACAGAACTCACACGTGTACACGTTGAAAATCAAACTTGCTCAGCTCGTCACGCGGACTGTTTTCGATTTTACACGTGTCAAACCTGTCGTTGTGTGTCATGCGTGTCTGCATGTGGTCGTAGAATTACAACACTCCCCCTGGATCACATGCTTTTACCAGAAGTAGGTACTGCAAGCCGTAGAAGTTCTACAAACTTCTGGAACAGAACTCGCCCAAGTGCTTTCGTCAGGATATCTGCAGGCATGGAAGTGGTCGGGCAATGCGACAAAGATATGACGTTTCTCTTAATTGCATCTCGTAGATAGTGGTATTTCACATCAACATGTTTGTTACGACGGTTGACCGATTCATTCTGGGCAAACGAAATCGTCCCTGCATTGTCACACCCCATCATAATCGTGGGATCAGAATCAAGTCTGAGGACATCAGCAACCACTTGACGCAACCAAGTCGCCTCCTTACACGCTTCACATAGTGCAATGTACTCAGCCTCACACGTCGAAGTTGCAACCACAGTCTGTTTCCGGGAACTCCAACTGATCGCTCCACCGCAGAACTTGAAAACATATCCGCTGGTCGACTTGCGAGAGTCTGAACAACCGGCCCAGTCAGCATCACTGAAGCCGAACAACTCCGGCGATTTGGATTTATTGTCAAACACGATTCTTAAGTTTCGAGTCCCTTGCACGTATCGCATTACTCGTTTTACACTTGCCCAGTGTGACTCACATGGGTTGGCAGAATGCTGAGAAAGCTTTCCAATCGCGTATGCCAAGTCTGGACGAGTGCCAACCATCAAGTACATAAGGCAGCCCACTGCCTCTCGATACGGTGCATTTGTTTCGGAGTCTTCTTTGGTAGAAATCGTGGTTGTGTGACCTTGTTCCATGGGAGTCAGACATGGATTACATGTCGCCATCCTAAAACGCTCAAGCACATTTGATGCATACTTAGTTTGAGTGAGACTCAACGTCTTGGCGGTGCGATCCCTTTGAATCTCAAGACCAATGCAGACTTTTGCTTCACCAAGGTCTTTCATCTCAAACCGTTTATTAAGCTCCCCCTTCATCCATTTAATGGCATCGATATCACTACCAGCGAGTAACAAGTCATCGACATAAAGTGCAATCAGCATGATAGTGCTTCCAATGCGTTTAATGTAGAGACACGGATCACTACGCGAAGTCTCGAATCCCAATTCACCAATTAAGAAATCATGCACTTTGGCATGCCATTGACGATGTGCTTGTTTAAGACCGTAAAGTGCTTTCAAAAGTTTGCACACGTGATCACTTTTGCCTTTGCTAATGCCCCCTTCGGGTTGCTCCATGTAGATGTCTTCATCCAAGTCGCCGTTCAAAAACGCAGTTACGACATCCATCTGATGAAGTTCGTGGTCATAATGAGCAACTAAGGCAAGAAGTAGACGAATAGTGGTAAACTTTATAACAGGGGCATATGTCTCAGTATAGTCAAGACCTTTCACCTGCTGGAATCCACGAGCAACAAGTCTGGCTTTTGCCTTTCAACTATATTGCCATTTGCATCAGGCAGTTGCTTGACATTGAAAACCCATCGAGATGTCAAGATGTTTGACGCCTCAGATCGAGGAACAAGTTTCCAAGTCCGATTCTTGGTCTGCGAGGCAAGTTCTTTGTCAATGCCGGTCTGCCAAAATGCAGCTCTAGGACCCTTGGTTTCCTGGTTGAAGGTCTGGGGACCTTCAATAGCGACATGCACATGTGAAAGAAGAGCAGCTGCAACGTTGCTCCTCCACCATGACGCGGGAGGTCCGTTGACTCGAGACGATATTCGTACAGCTGGAGTCGGAGTTGGAGGGGTGAAATTCGGAGTTTCGACTGCAGTTGGTACATCATCTTCATCTTCATCGTTCTCACTCACAGAGTGAGGGCCATCGTTTTCAAGAACCTCCTCCGAAACTTCTTTCTCTTCAGAACCAACCTCATCCGTGTTTGGGGTATCAGCTGTATTCCCATTGTCGCCACCGAGCAATACAACGTCAACATCAGAGTTGATTGAATCACTTTCGTGTGCAGGAATGTCATGCATCTCACATGTCGATTCATGAAACTTGACATCCCGTGACACAACAATTTTATTCAACTCTCCGTCCCAAAGTTTGTATGCCTTACTGCATTGCGAGTACCAAAGAAACATCGCTTCACGCACTCGCAAGTCCAGCTAACGGAGCTCTAATTTTGGTAATGTATACCAACACTTTGACCCAAATACTCGCAAATGGCCAACATTTGGAGTGGAATTCATCCAAATGTGGTGCGGGGTTGTATTAACGGGCAAAGCGCGTGAAGTAACTCGATTACGTACATATACCGAAGTGGCAAGAGCCTCGGCCCAGAATCGCTTACTGACCTGTTTATGAGAAAGCATTGAGCGGACAAGATCAATCAAAGTTCGATTTAAACGTTCAGCAACACCGTTTTGTTCAGGGGTGTACGCCGTTGTGAGTTAGTGCTGCGTACCGTTTAAATCTAAATGCGACTTGAATTCCGTCGACAAGTACTCTCCCCCTCGATCAGTGCGAAGCACCTTTACTTTGCGACCAGTGTGGGTTTGAGCCAACTTTTCATACAACTTGTATTTTGCAAACGCCTCGGATTTATTTCTCATCGTGTACACAACTACCCAGTTCGAGTGATCATCTACAAATGTAATGAAGTATCTCGAGCCACCAACTGACTGTACTTCAATTGGACCGCAGACATCAGAATGCACCAGGTCAAGACAGTTCTGTGCTCGAGACGATGATCGCTGTTTTGGGATTACTGATCGCGTTGCTTTCCCTAACACACACGCAGGACAAATGAGAGGGTGATTGTCAGACTTCGGATTCATTGCACTGATGACATCGCTTTGACGAACGTTGATGCCACTTACCACATTATTGTGAATCATTGATGCGATTCCTTGTACATTAACATGGGCCATGCATTCATGTAGCGTCTGCAGGGTAACTACGTGAGCAGAAAAGGTTTCATTCATGACGTCAAGTATGTACAAATCCCCAACTTGACTCGCTGTGGCAACTACAGTTGGTCCTGCAGTAACGCGGCATTTCTCATTTTCAAATGACACTTGCAAACCCTTTGAAACCATTTGGCTAACAGACAGTAGCCAATATCCGAAATCAGGGACATGCAAAACGTTTCACAATTTGCAAGGATGTGGACTACCGTTGACGTTCAACATGAATTCTACCTCGCCGCGACCAGCGACATTAGCTCTAGCCTTCGTGCCCATCTCCACTGATCCAGATTGCATCTGTTCATACGTAACGAACAAAGAGCGATCAAACGTAATGTGAGCGCTGCAACCGGAATCGACAAGCCATGACCTTGCGTTTGCAGCCCTCTTTTCTGGAGTGGAAGTCGAAAGCAAGCAAGTAAAGTCACTCTCCGCAAAGGCAGCAGTAGAATTGTCATCTCGAGAAACGAATGCACTTGGCTTCAAGCCAGTGTTGCGTGACCGGAACCCATCTGGCGGCGCAGGTCGGCGCCCATTCACGTCCCTGCCCCAGCAACGCGCCGCAGTATGCACATGTCTATTGCAATTCGTACATTTCGTATCACGTTGAATAGGCATACGATTGACAAGTGCAGGTGCATGTGGTGATGAAGCAGAAGCGGTCTTCATGCTTTCTCGTTGTTCTTCTTGCAGCAGACGACTCTCCAAAAACTCGAGTCCAAACACTTTATCTTCATTGCCAAGTGCGTCAAGAGCAACAATCAGGTTATCAAATCGTGGAGGCAAGCCATTCAACACAGCCATTGCAATTTCTTTATCGTCAATCTCAACACTCATTGACTGCAATCTGGCAGCAAGTTCCTTCACACGATTGATGAACACGAGCACTTTCTCGGATGGGAGCATGGATACAGTGTAAAAGTCGCGACGGGCGGCAAGTTTGTTGAGCAAAGTATGACGCTCAAACACATTCATAATTGCTTCCCATGTCTCTTTCGCACTGCTACACCCTCGCACATGTTCCAAGTAGTCATCAGAAAGCGTGAGTCCGATTACTGCGTTTGCTTTTGCGTCACCACGGATCCATTTTCTCCGGTCATCTGACGTTGCATTCTCCGGTATATCATCAAAAACGTATTGATCAACATCTCGGAGAGCAAGCAGTAGCTGGATTTTCTGCTTCCAGATGTAAAAGTTAGATGCGGTCAGCTTCTCTATTCTGACCGATCCAGAGCTTTGGTCATCCATTTCGCCGAATGGATGTACCCTTCGAGTATACAAGGTCTTCTGTTCCGGGATCCCAAGCCGTTAACCGATAGTCAACACAATGGCAAGCCCACCCGTATAGGAAGTTTGTAGCGATTACTCGGAAGCGTTCTTGGTGCTTGTTCCCGGCGGAGTGGAACAAGCCTATTCTTAAAAATGCCTTAGGGCGCTACCCCTGTATGTCGGCCAGTGCGGGTCTTTCCACTGTGAACTAAATCAAACGTGGCACGAGTAAGCACAACACTTTGCCTGTAGACGAACTAGGACTTTTGGTCACTACCGCGAACGGTCCCTGCAACCGAAATCGGCTTGTCCAAACTTGATACGGTACTACCCCAATGAGGTTTCCCACAACACAAGAATGAAACTGCCTTCGTCGTACTCGTGTGATTTGTTCACAATCACGCCTAGGGTCACCCTCTTCCGTGCGAACTTAATCAAGGTACGCGACCTTATACACGTATAGTGAGAGGTTCAGTGTTTAGGCACGTATTCTCTTCACCCAGGGGACCGAAGTCGTACCTATAGGGCTAATACCGAGAGCGTTACCCACACCGCCGACGCACCTCCCGAAGGCAGAGTGCGGATCGACTAGACCAGTACACTGTGATCCTCCCCGAGGATCAGTGTTTCGTCTCTCGACGATTCTTGGTCGGACTCTCGCTCAAGTCAGATTTCCAATGGCACAAGCCTTTCACCAAGAGCGAGGGTATCGGCAGCTACGACGATCACCGGCGTGATCGAAGGGCAGTCTTCTTGGATTAACATGGTACGTTGGCGACTAGGGACTATACCCACAGCTCACACAACGATTGCCAAGACCAAGCTACAACAGACACGAAGAAGATCCACCAAGTTGAAACGACAGCGGGTAGACGGAGACGAACGACCAAGATGATAACGACAGAAAGTAGACGGCGACAGAACAAAACGAACGACAACGGCGATGAAAACGACGGCCGAAAAGACAGCAGAAACCAAAACGAGAACGACAGCGGAGACCAAAACGAGAACGACAGCAGAGACCAAAACGAGAACGGCAGCAGAAACTGAGAACAAACAATCACACAGCAGAATAATAACGTTGAGCTGGGCCCATAACCTAATGGTAGGTCAGCGGGGCGAAGGGGATTCGAAGGACGGTTGATGAGGTGAAGTTGACGGATTGGGTACCGATTTGTTTTGAGTCGCCAACTTCTGGCACTACTTATACGCTTCTGCAATCTTCTAGAACTCTACTACCAAAGACTACGACACACATACTACAAATGCATTGGCTCTAACACATGTGCCCGTCTTGCTACTCAGCCAAACTGGCGATGGCCCAACAAACATAACAGAAAACCGCCTTACGAATTACCATTGTCATGACGGAGAAATTAGTAAGGCAGTACAACAAAACACAGCAAAGCACAAATTCCCTTACTATTCCAAATCCAGCGTGCCACAAATTCGTAAGGCACGTTTACAGCTCACACGTTGCCTTACGAATTCAAATCAATCCTGCAAGGACTGTTTATAGCGCACACGTTGCCTTATGAATCTGAATCTCTCGTGAGGTCCTGTCCACTGTCAATTACAACAGTGCACATTTTGCCTTACGAATTCAAAACTCGCCCAACGGTATTTTTGTGTCCTGCTGTACCCGTGCTGCACTCCATGGACGCTGTAAACCTTTGGCACGTGCCAGGCACTCGCCACCAAGGTTCTACGCTTTGTCTGTAAGAGTGCAGCCGTACTGTACGCGTCCGACAGTGTAATGAGGACATGTGTCCAGGTTATACACGTGTCGGGCGGAGAAAATGAAAGATGCTCAGATTGTACTGTACAGCGCAACCGTGTACATATTTCACACGTGTACAAGTTGAAAACCAAACTTGCTTCTGAAGTACTGTAGAGTGAACCCGTGTACAGAACTCACACGTGTACACGTTGAAAATCAAACTTGCTCAGCTCGTCACGCGGACTGTTTTCGATTTTACACGTGTCAAACCTGTCGTTGTGTGTCATGCGTGTCTGCATGTGGTCGTAGAATTACAACAGACTGCCCCTCAACGTCGACACGAAGTCTCACTCGCCATTACTCGCGGTAATGATTGTAGTATAACGACCGGCGTGCGCGCGGGGAGGGTATTAACCGTGCGGCCGTGCACGGGGCACACGTGGGCAGGTGTGCCCACGTGTAGGGAGCGCCCGCGTTTACCGACCGGCCGTGGCGTGGTGCACGTGTACAGTAGCACACGTGTCGTCCGTGCGGTAGTCTACACGTGTTACGCGTGCACGTTAGCACACGTGTCGTCCGCGCGGTAGTCTGTAAGCATCACGCGTGCACAGTAGTGCACACGTGTAGTAGCAGCGTCCGTGCGGTAGTAGTACTTATGGCGCAGTACCCGGCACGCACTAGGCGGCAGGTACTGTACTACTGTACTGGAACAGGTGTCCGAGGCGTCCCTCTGAGGGGTTAAGACCTGGCACCCGTCCCCACCAGTAAACTGGGGCAAGCTCGCCCCCGTCCCTTTCGCGCCTACATACGTCCGTTTCGGTTGTCTATCGCGCACGCTAGCTTCTAACCCGTTACAGGTCGCTCCCGTTCACGCACCACGGGGCGACTGTGCGTAACTGGCCAGTGAACCACTCCCTTTTCGCGAGCTCGTCCGATTGGTTCAAGTGGCGCGTCGCGTCCGCGCCACGTGCTCCCTCGCTATAGCCTCTGCCTCTCGCCCAACCCAGGGCGGAGAGCAGTTATCCCACAATGATGGGAAAATTTTGTCGTTGTTGGGGCGTGTAGTAGTGGGCAGCCGCAGATTCAGCAATTCCCGGGCAAACACATGTACGCGGCAGCCATGGAGGGTCAATTCGAAGAGCAAATGCTTGTACCATCCACACCGCCAACGAGGGCGGAAATCCCGCTGTAGAAAGCGCGACGCAAGGCACACTCACCACCAAGGTGTTTGAGTCCCTCTGTCCGGGTAACTCAGGGGAGTCGACGCAGTACCGCGGGTAGATCGCGGTGTGCGCGTAGGGGTGCACTCTAACGGGAGTGCGCTAGAAGGAGTAAGCAACAAGAAAAAGAAAGAAGAACGAAGAAGAAAGATAGTGTAGAAATGTAGAAAATAGGGGAAAAAGTAAAGGACAAACAAGAAAAAGGATGACGACGAAGGGTGCAGGTACCAGACTTAGCCAACGAGATAGGAACCGTAGAGGATCCCACCAGAGATGGGGTTCGATCACCTGATGCCTCTTTACTGTAGCGTCTTCCGACACCCGACCTATATAGGCCCAGCGCCGTCGTCGGCGTCGGTTACTAAATGGGTAATTAAAAATTAATTATCGTCATTAGAATTGCCACTTGGCATTAGACGCTAAATAGCGTAGAAACTTGTGGGCACCACGTATGTATACGTGTCGTACACGTGTTGTACACGTATCATGTACTTGTCATACGACTGTCATACACGTGTGTCCACGTGTGGTAAACGTGTGGCCACGTGTAGTACACATGGGGTGCTTTCCCAAGTGTGCGCGCACAGTACACGTGTCAAAGGCGGGGAGCGCGGCCCCATGACGGCGGTGACCAGGCGTACACTGCAGGGTCACTGCACTACATCACCCTCCCGTCAAGGGTCGTGCCGATCCGCCTTTGAAACGCGGTCCATTACCCCTGCACCTTTTCGTGCACTCGCAATCCTGCGCGTGCTTCCATTCGTCCACCTGTCTTGGCGCTTCAGTCCAACGACTCTCGCGGCTACGCGCGTATTTGCGCCGACGGCGGCGTTTCTGACTGAGATCTTCGCGGTTTTTTTTCGCGTGGGTTTCTGTTCGTGATTTTTTCTCCGCGTGCGTTTCCTCTTCTGCGGTCATTTTTTTCTACCGTGTCCGTCTCACTCTCACAGCTTCGCACCGCGGTCCTTCGCGCTCTGTCTCAGCTGCAGGGCTTCCAAACCGGGTTCATCCGGGCTTCCGGGCTTCCGGGCGTCATAGCGTATTCCGCCGGGATGGCGATTTCTTCGGGCAAGGGTCGCTTGAGCAGGCCCGGCTCTTCACGGAGGCGCCGTGGCACGACCCCGTGATCTATCCCGATGACGCGTTAATTACGCAATATTTGCGAGCGGGTTCTCCATTCGAGAAGCCCACAGCGGAGGCTGTCTGGGGGAGCAGGAAGAATGGACGCCAGAAAGGGCGAAGAAGTTCGCTGATGACAAGCGTGTTATTTTTGACGGTCCTCGCCGCGGAAAGGAGCAATGATTCTCCCCGGACGCCAGTGGACTCCAACTGGAGGACTCTCGAAAAAAGGACGTCGAAGATGACGAAAAGGATTTTGAACTTCGCCAAGTGGCGTCCGTGGAGACTCCCTTTCCGGCAGGAGGTCCTGTACTCAAGATGAGTAACGCCAGCGTGGCGAGCGATACCGTACGGTCCGGTATACTTATTGACCGGGCTCCTCCGGCTCGTGAGATTATGGACAACGAAATGGCCGTCGTACGCAAATGTTTGCGTGACGCAATGGCGGACCGGGTTCACCTTGCTATTTTTTGCTCCATGAGGAGTTGGCAACGCCATCTGGCAGTAAGTTCGAAGCGGTAGCTTGCGTACAGTAGCGCCATAGGGCGTGTAGTCATTCTTTTAAGGTAAAGAGGAACCAACTTTGTCTTGAATCTATCCTTGTCTTGCTCGGATGATCGAGTCTGTGACATTCAATCCCTTTCTTTTGCAATATAAAATTACATGGCTCCGTCGGAGGTGACTAATTGGTTCCTCAGTGTCCTCCTCCGGCATGTAGCCGTACCATGTTACTCTGAAGACGAGTTTACCGTCGTCATCATAGCGATGCGCGACAACGTGGTCTACCACGTATTCTTCGCCATCGATGGCGTGTGGAGGTTGCGACTGATCCCTGTCCACTTTTCTTTTTGTAGTGTTAGACGCGGCTTCTGGCGGGTCCCTTGAGGGTTGCTCCGTCACTGCAGGGACGTTCTGGGTGGCTGCTTCGGGCGCTAATTGGTAGCGTGCGTCTCCTTCTCCTTCGTTGGAGGCGGGATTCGGCTCGTCACGGGGACTGTCAGCGGGTGGTGTAGAGTTTTTCTCCTGTCTGACCGGAATATCATTCGCCAACCGGGTGTAGCGACGAGCCCCATGCTTCAAGTGTTCGGGACGGCTTTTGGTCGTCCCATCAGAGCGCCTCGAAGGCGGCGGCTGTCCAATCCGAGCTCTGTTCCAAATTCTGGTTTGGGCTCCGCCATTCATAGGCGATGTGTCTGGCAAGTCCGCCAACCCTGTTGGGGGAACCTGAGACTGCTCTATAGGAGAGGTGGATACTGTACCGCTTGGGATACCCGGTCTATCGGGACGGTGAACACGATTTTGATCGCGGATATTAGTCGTGGATGACGTTACTGGTTGACTCGGCTGCACTGGTGCAGGTACTACCCGATCGCGTGTAACGCGTTCTTGTTCTTCTCCATCCTGGATAACCACAGTGTCCTGATCCGCAGAAACGACGCGGTATGGTCCATTTGCCACTGGCGCCAGCTTTTGGCGAGCTTCTGTACGGGGATTCGCGTAGTCCCGTCGGACGAACAGGTGTGTCCCGGGACAATACTCCGCCTTTGGATGGCGTATGTGCTTATCGTAGTTCGCTCGATAGCGTTCTTGAGACTTCTTCATTTCGTCTTGAGCCATGCTCATAAGTCCACAAAGCCAGGCTCGCCACTTGGCGTGATACTGGGCATGGCCAACTTCCTCCAGCTGAGGTTCTGCCTGCAAAGATAGGGCACGCGGTGGTCGCGATAAGACTAGTTCGAATGGGGCGAGCTTGGTTGTACTATGCGTTTGCGTATTGTACGCATACGTAAGCGCATCAGTGAAGAGGTCCCAGTCTTTTGGGTGTTCAGCGACATAACGTCGAAGCGCTGACAGTATTGTCCTGTTGAAGCGCTCCACCTGCTCATTTGTTTCGGGGTGGTACGTCGTCGTAAAGAAGTTCTTGATGCCCAAGATACAGCAAATCTTTTGGAAGAGTCGGGACACGAATTGCTTTCCGTTATCCGTCAGCACCGTGACTGGTGGTCCGTAGACAAACACCCAATGGTGGACGAAAGCCTTCGCGATTTCCGCGGCAGTAATCCTCTTGAGAGGCACGGTGCGAACCAGCTTGGAGAGGCGATCTGTGATCACCAGGAGCCACCGATTTCCGCGAGGGGTACGGATTAACTCCCCAAGGAGATCGATCGAGAGCGACTCGAGAGGCGCCGTAGCTGGGAACAGCTTGAGGCATTTAGTCTTCCTCCGAAGTTTGACTCGCTCTTTAGCGCAATGTATGCAATTTCTTGCAGTTGCGTAGCAATCTACGGCCAGCGATGGCCTGTAGCAATCTCTAGTTAGAGTGTAGAACATCTTCCTGCCACCGGGGTGACCGGCAAGCAGTGCATGATGTCCCATGTAAAGAATCCTCGCTTGGAGGTCTTGTGGTACCACCACTTGTGGTGTTGCATTTACGTTCCTGACGAGAACTCCGCCCTCTTCAGTGGCGAACGGGATGTCATCCCCACGATTTAATCACCTTCTAATTCCGGCGCAGAATACATCTGCCAGCTGAGGACGTAGCATCTCTTCCCTTGTGATAGAGTCCAATAAATTCTCGTCAGTCGAGTAGCGTTCCAATATCCCGTCGAACCTTGCCGACTCGAGATCTTCGGAGTCGTCAGAAAACTTATCGACTGGCTCTATTTCGGAGACTCTTCCCAGAAAACATGAGATTTCTTCATCTACGGGGACTGTCTTCTCCCCGGATGTGAACAGTCGCGATAACGCGTCGGCTTGGGTATTGAGGTTGCCCTTCTTGTACTTCACGTCGAGGTCAAACTCTCCAAGACGGAGTCGCCACCTCATCAGTCGGCCTGATGGGTCCGTGATTTCCATTAACCAGTGGAGGGAAGAATGGTCGATATGTACCGTGAACCGGGTTCCTGGGAGATAGGGGCGCAGCGTCACCACACCCCACACAACAGCGAGACATTCTTTCTCCGAAGTGGAGTAATTTCGCTCTGCAGCGTGTAGTGATCGAGACCAAAACCCGATAGGCTTCCTTTGTCCATCTTCGTATGATTGGAAGAGCGCCGTGCCGACTTGGTAGTCGCTGGCGTCCGTGTCCATTGAATATAGGAACCAGCCTTGGGCAACGCCAAAATTGGCGGGGAGATCACCGCTTCTCTCAGCGTATCAAAGGCCTTGATCTCGGTTTCGCCAAAGGGTTCCAGCTTAACAGGTTGCCCCTTCTTGAGAAGCTGGTTCAACGGCGCCGCCTTATGGGCGTAGTTCGGTACAAATCGTCGATAGACGTTGCGCAAACCCAAAAACGAGCGGAGCTCAGTCTGGGTGGTTGGTATCGCGATTTCGCGTAAAGCCCTGGTCGACACCTCCTCAATCGAGAGCGTCCCTGGCCGTATAACATGGCCAAGTTAATGCACTTCTTGTGTGAAGAAAGAGCACTTTTCCAACTTGAGGGACACTTCTGCTGACTGCAAGGCGTCGATAACTTCTTCAACGTGACGTATATGACTCTCGATATCCTTCGAGAACAGAATTACGTCGTCAAGGTAGACGAGACAGGATCTCCATTCGAAGGAGGATAGGATAATATCCAACGTTCGCTGGAAAGTAGCGGGAGCGTTTGTTAGCCCAAAAGGCATACGGAGATACTGGTACAGTCCAGCTTGACACACAAACGCGGTTTTCTCGCGATCTTCTTCTGCAAACGGGTAATTGCCAATACCCGATATTGCAGTCGAGCGTCGAAAAGACGGTTGCTTCTCCTAGGGAGTCAATATACTGGTACATTCGAGGGAACGGGTGTAGTATAACCCCCCCTGGGGGCTTTCTAGTTAGATTGGATCAACAACAGGATCCCCTACTGTAGAGCTCGACGCTCTACAGTACAACCGCGCGTGTCCACGTGTACACCACGGGGACAAGGGACACGCGCATACACGTGCACACGTGTACCACGCGCGAACGAAGCGCGCACGCACTACGAGTGATACGTGTACTGTCAGCCTCGACATAGCTGACAGTATTACAGTGCAGGCTGACCTGCACTACAGTAGCCCACTACAGTACCTCGGTATTGTAGTGTTATGATAGATTGTTTTGTATATTAAATATGGAGCGGACCGGCGGCGGGGAAAGGCGACAAGCACGGACTTGTCACCCACCGACCGTCAAGGTCCGACTTCCCGCTTATTCTAAGGTAGCGTTCGCTAACTACCTTAGAGCGGCACGGAGCGCGGGTTGAGGACGCACGCGGTACGCCCACGAGCCGGCTCCGCCTCCGCCCGTCGGTACTGGATCGTTACCCAGAACCGCGCCGGGGCGTCGAGGCGTCGAACCGCTCGCGCGTACCGGCGTCCTCCCCGTTCCCGCTCTACCACGCTACCGGGGCCCGCTGCCCGGTGCCGTTAGCTGGTGTCCTGCTTCACCCCCGTCTTCCCGTTCGGACGGGGTCTACGTCGAGCTGTGCATACACCCCTCTCCGCTGGGGGTGTTTATGCTACAGTGGTCTCCCGACCTAGAAGACCCTGGAGTCCGATCTCCCAGAAGACTTCGGCTTCCCTCCGCGAACCGATCGCGTCGAGATGAGCCAAGAGCTCGAGCCCTCGATCCGCTCCGAAGCGGCGGATCTGATTCCGGCCGCTGTGCAGTCCCCATCTGCCCCGTCGGGCGACGGCGACGCAGGTCCTCGTGACCGCGAACCGTCGCTCGGATCCTCCGAGGAAAGAGCGGCGGCGATGTTCGAACGCATAGCCGAATACATCGAGGAAGTCCGTACTTCCCTTCGGATCGATGTATCTGACCATGTATACACTCGATGTATGGCCGAACTCCGCTCCCTGCGTGAAGGGAGGTTCGATAGAGTGACGCAGTCCTTAGAGAATCTCCGAGCACTGATCGACGAGTTACACTCGCGGATCGTGCTCGTCGAAGACTCCCGTTTCGCCTCGCCCGGACCGTCCGGGCAAGGTGGCCCTGAGAGGCCGACCTCGGTGAGACGACCCGAGGACCGAACCTCTCCGTCCGCAGAGCAATTGGGTGCGTTCGCGCACCTCTCCGCTGAGCTCGACCCCACTCGTCGGCGTGCTCGTGACATGGAACGTACCATGGCCGAAAGGCTACCCGGTGCCCCCCCGAGAGGGCCCGGTGGTACCGTACCTCCGAGCGCTGCCGCCCCCGAAGGTTGGCGTCCGACTGGTGCCGCTACCAGTCGGACTGCAGAAGGAAGCCGTCCTCCGATAGACGCGAACTTCGCGTCTGAGACCCAAGCCTTGCCGCCTATCGTCGGAAGTAGGCGGCAAGTGGACCGCGTATCGTACGCGGACGAACAGGACCGTGGAGGAGCCGCCCGCAGATCCGGAGAACCGATGTTCTCCGTCGATCCCCGCTGGGGCGGCTATCCGCCGGCGAGTTACGCCGAGCATCCAGGTCCGGTAGTCGTCCGTACGCTACCGGTTACCTCCTTCGGCACGCTGGGTCCCGCTGAACCCGGGCTCGAGCCGGTACATACGATGATCCAAGAGTTCAGCGCCGTTGCTGACTATCGTATGTACCGCTTGGATAACACCTGGAGGCTCGTTACCTCGGGTGACGCGGGACGGATCGCGAAGTACGTCCAACGCTGTCGTGGGATCCGCCCCACGATGCGCAGCTTCGACGGTACCGACCCGATCCAGCTGCTGCCGTTCTTGAAGGATATCCGAATCACCTTCAACTCGCAACACCTGACCGAAGGTGTTGCGGTACGAGTCCTCGCGCACTTCCTCGAGCGCGACGCGGAGCGCCTGTATACGAGTTATACGATGCGTGGCCTCCGCGCCGGCCAGCTCCACGACGACGTGAGCTGGCCGGGGCTCGTGAATCAATTCTTAAAACGCTACCTCACGGACGACGTGTTAGGTGAAGCGTACGACGCTGTCACTACGGCGCGACAGCAATCGCATGAGACGGAAAGCACGTTTGCTGACCGACTCGAGACTGCCGCGTACCGATGCACGGCAGTCTTCTCCGAACAGTCCCTCGCGCACTACTTCGTGCGGGGACTGGCACCGGCAACCCGTGCCGCATTATCCGAAACTGTGCAAAGGCTGCCATGCAGTCAGAAGACCGATCTTCCAACCATCCGCCGTATCGCCACGGCGGAAGGTACAACGTACCGCGCCCGGCGCGGTTTACCTCTGCCGGATTCGAAACCGGCAGGGAGGGCTGGCAGGACTACGAAGTCCGCCGCGACAAGTTAGCCCGCCTCGACCTTCCATATCGGGGAGGATGAGTGGCAGGCCGACCCTGTCCTCATTACGCAAGGACCAGGGCCCGTGGAGGCACGAACCCGCTCACCAATGTCGACCGGAACGACATCGAGTTACGCGACCGCATTCGCGGCCACTCCGAGAGTGGCAAGGGGCACGGACCCCCGCGTCGCCGAGCTCGATATCTCGAGTCGAGATAGGGGAAGCGCCTCGCCTCGCGTGCCCCTCCTCACCGATGAGGAGGCGCGGCACGCGGCGACCTTTGCCTCAACGGACGGCAGCGCGTACGTGTGCTGGCTATGCCGTACGTACGGGCATGCCATGTACGCGTGCCCGTTCCTGTCGCCGGAACAACGAATGTTCACGGCGTACAGGAACTACCGCTACCAGATGGAGACGCGCCCCGGTGCGCGTAATCTCCTCCGGCAGGCGGCGGGCGAGGGCCGTCCCCCGCGTCAAGGTTTCCCGAACCGATCGGGTGGGGGCGCACGCTTCGCCCCCCGTGGAGGCGGGTACCGTCGTAACGAAGTCGATCGTCGGGATCGAACCGCCTACCGGCAGGCGGACACAAGGTACCCGCGCCAAGGAGAGAGAGGGGACCAAGACCGTTCTCGGTTACCCCAACAGGTACAAAATGCGATAATGTACCTGCAAGACTGGGTAGAGGATCTGTACCCTCTACCCACAGAGGGTCACGAAGGCGAGCCGACTCGCTTCGTCCCCCATATCCTGCGACGACCGGACGCCGCAGGTCAAGGCCCGGAAGTACCCGAATACTTCGCCACGGCCGCCGAGCCGCAGTGGGGGAATCGTCCCGACCCACGCGGCCGGCTACCGGAAGAAGATCTGGCTGTCGATAGCCAGGAGGTTAGCTCCGATAGCACGGGTAGTTCGAAAAAAGGGTAAAGACGGTTACGTACACGCGGTCGCGTGAGCCGTCTTTTCCCCACGAACTAGACCCGACCCCGCGTGCTCGCCGACGACACGGGGGGTATTGTCCGATAATACATCCCCCGCTACCGGAGGCGAGCACGGGAGCTCCTGTAATGCCGATACAGGAGGGAGCGCACGTCGAGGCCTCCGAAGGCCCGACGTTAGGAGGAGAAGACACCGGGACAGCCGACGTCCCGGGGAGGCGTAACAATGGCGACGGGGGCAACGACGACCGAAAAGATTCGGTCGACCGCCTGACTCCCGCGAGCCCAAGGTCGCCGGAGAAGGGTTCGTGTCGTACGGACTCGAATAATCCGGGGGGCGTCACTGATCCGCGGAGGCCCCAAGAAAGGGGGAGAAGGAAACACAAGCGGGGCCAGCACCGAAATCGAAGGCCCCGGCGGAACAACCTCACCGATAAGGCCGCCCCGAAGGTTGTCGACGACGTCATTTGCCTTATGACTTCGAAGATTTACAACGTCCTCGGCTCGATAGCCACAGAGGGAAATGCATTTAAACCCCGCACGATCGCCGTTGATACGTGCTCGGGGTATAATCTGGTGAGGAAGGCCGACCTTCCCCCCGATTGGACGCGTTACGTCGTGCACGACGCACCTCTGCCACGATTGGCAGGCGCCAATAGCAACCCCCTCAAGCTTTCGGCCGTCGTCCGCCTGGCTGTGCGGTTGAGGAACACGGTGTTCCGAATTCCGTTCGTAGTCGCAGACCAGCTCGCCGTGCCGGTCCTCCTCGGCACGGCCTTCATCGATACGCACGTGCGATGTATCGACATCGAGTCTCAACGGATGGAGCTGCGCCAAGGCGGCTCTGTTGCCATCGTCGACGGAAAAGGGGAGCCGACTCCGCGTACCAGGCGACACGGGCGACACACGGGTCGGCCAGACGTACGCGAGGACGCCCCGCAAGCGATCCGAATCGCCCGCTGGGTTACCATCCCCGCGATGTCACAAGCCCGCGTGCGTGTGACAACTGCGGGGAGGGGCCTCGTATTCATAGAGCCGAAGCCGTCACTTCAACATCGACATGGAGTGAGGCTGACGAACGGTGTCGTCGAGGTACTGCCGAATCAGACCTTCGACGTCCTCGTCGCGAACTTTTCGCGACGGGAAAGGCGGCTTCCGAAGCACACCGTCGTAGAGTATGCGACGCGCAACCCCCTCGCGATCCTGGCGCCCGAACGTCGCGTCGCCGAGGGGGTCGCACACGCGCTACACCTGACCGACTTGACCGATCAAGTCGGGAAGGCAAGAGCTGGACGACCAAGCTCCGATGAGCTAGAGAGCGTTAGGAGGGAACAGGTGGGTACGGACGATCGGCCACCTAGAGACCAACCGACGGCGGGAGGCACCGTAAACATCCACAAAAAGGATCCAAAAAATCCACCGATGGATTGGGAAAAAGAGGTGGACTTGTCATACATCGACGATGACAAGCTCCGTGGCCACGTACTCGAGATGCTCCGTAAGCATTCGAGTCTGTAGAGCGGTGCGCTCGGAACGATCCGAGCCACGGAACACCGCATTCCTCTCGAACCGGGAACGAAACCGATTCGTTCGATGCCCTATCGGAAGGGGCCCGCCATGCGCGAGATGGTTGCCAAGGAGGTCAACCAAATGCTGAACGCAGGGGTTATCGAACCCGCCAGCACCGAGTGGGCGTCCCCGGTGGTGCTCGTCCCGAAGAAAGACGGCTCTCTTCGGTTCTGCGTGGACTACCGGCGTCTCAACGCGAAGACGGCAGCGGATTCGTATCCGCTGCCCCGGATGGACGACTGCATCGACTCGTTAGGAGATGCAGCCGTCTTTACGACGTTGGACTGCAATTCCGGTTATTGGCAGATCCCCGTCGCTCCGGAGGACCGGGATAAGACCACGTTTACGACGCACATGGGCACGTTTCGCCACCTGCGCATGCCGTTCGGACTAAAAGGGGCACCGGCCACCTTCCAACGTGCATTGGATATTATCCTTTCCGGAGTCCGCTGGCAAATATGCCTCGTCTATCTCGATGACGTCATAGTGTCCTCGCGTACGGACGCGGAACACGCGAAGCATCTCGACACTGTCTTGAGCTTGTTAGGGAGTGCCGGCATCTCCCTCAAGCTCAAGAAGTGTAGCTTCTTTCAACCGAAGGTATACTACCTGGGGCACGTCATCTCCCCAGGTAAGTTGAGCGTGGCCGATACGGCGGCCGACGCCTTCCGAACGTTCACGTTCCCGAGGACGCTGACGCAGGTGCGCTCGTTCCTCGGGGCGTGTAACGTATATCGCCGCTTCGTTAAGGGCTTCTCGAAAATAGCCCGTCCGTTGACGGATATGACGCGCAAGGATTCCGATCCTGACTTCTATAATCCTACCGAGGATCAACTCCAGGCGTTCGAGAACCTTAAGGAGTGCATGATCGCCCCGCCGATCCTCGCGTTGCCTCGGCATGGACGACCGTACATGATCGACACCGACGCGAGCGCCTACCAACTAGGCTGCACACTGCTCCAAGAGCACGACCAGCCAAACGATTGGCGCCCCGTTGGGTATTGGTCTTACTCGCTGAACGACAGCGAACGAAACTACAGCGCTACCGAGCGCGAATGCTTCGCCGTAGTGTGGGCCGTCCGCACACTACGGCCGTACGTTGAAGGCACGAAGTTCACAGTCCGAACGGATCACGACACCTTGAGGTGGCTCATGTCCCTCACCGAGAGTTCCGGAAGACTCACCCGGTGGCGGCTACGTCTGGCTGAATACGACTTCACCATTCAGTACCGCCCCGGGCGCGTGCACCAGGTACCGGGCGCCCTGTCACGCCTCGTGTCGCCGAGAGTCGTCGACGACCCTCGCCCCAGCGTCGAGGTGGATGACGACATTCCCACCTTCGACGCGGGCACGACCGTTCGAGACGTATCGAACGAGCTCGCGGGCCACGTTTGCATCGCGAGCTGCGACCACGAGGTCGAGCACATCTTCGCGACGACACGGAACCAAGCCAGCTCACGAAGAAGGTCGCGCGCCCGAGCGCGCGACGAGCCGAGGGGCGACGACGAAGCCCCCGCTCTCCAAGGACCCAATTCGTTTTGGGAGGAGAATGACGAGTTCGACGCCACCGACATCGAGCGCACCGCAGACCACGAGGCTGGCGCGCCCGACTCTTCGGTCGCCCCTCCGCAGGACGACCTTCCGGCTCCTCTTACGATAGAGGAGATTGCCGAAGAGCAACGCGTGGATGACTTCTGCCAAACCGTTTTGGCACGACAGTCAGAGTCCCGGGACTCCGCGTTCTTCGAGGACCACTAGGGGGTGCTCAAACGGAGACACCCCTTCGACCCTGCTATCGTGCAGGTGGTGGTACCTCGGACGCTCCGCGCTAGGCTCCTTCGCCTGTGCCACAACCCGGTCATCGCAGGGCACCCGGGCCAGAACCGTATGTACTACGCGCTCCGTCGCGAGTACTACTGGCCCCATCTGGCCGCAGATGTTGCCGCCACGGTGCGAGGTTGTCGAACCTGCGCGATGAACCGGGTCAAGCTGAGGAAACATCTCAACCGATTGAGATTGTTTCCAGCTACGAGGCCGCTCGAGAGTCTGGCCATCGACATCTTGGGGCCGCTCCCCAAGACGAAGTCAGGAAAACGGTTCCTGCTCGTGATCACGGACCGCTTTAGCAAGCTGACGCAAGTCGTTGCGTTTCGCACGATAACCGCATACACCGTCGCAGTTGCGTTCTGCGAATCGTGGGTGTTTAAGTACGGCGTCCCGCGCACGTTGCTGTCGGATAACGGACCGCAGTTTAATGCCAAGTTTGTCCACAGCACGTGCCGTGTTCTGGGGATAACTAATATGTACACATCGGCGTACCATCCCCAGACGAACGGGCAAGTCGAGCGATACAACCGAACGATCGCTGCGATGCTACGCAACTACGTAGGCGAGCATCAAGATGACTGGGACATGTACGTGGGGCCGCTTACGTATGCGTATAACTCCCACGTACACCGCGCCACCAACACGACACCGTTCGAGCTCGTGCTCAGCAGACCACCGCCGGAGTTCTCGCTTCGACGAGCCGACGGTGACGTTCCCCCTGCTGACAGGGGGAACCAACGTGCCGAATTCCTCAAGACCTTGGATTCGACAATCCAGAGGGCCTACGGGAGCCTGCGACGGACGCAGGCTCGCTACAAGCGCGACTTCGATAAGCGCATACGACGGATCAATTCGCGACTCCATCCGGGAGAGTACGTATACCTCAACCCCACCGACGGGGGGAAGACTTCGAACAAGCTCGCGTCCCCCGCAGTCGGACCCTACCGCGTCCTCGCGAACGACCACCGAACTATCACGATCGATCGTGATGGGGTCACCGAGCGGGTCTCCGCAGATCGTTGCGTATACGCGCCACCGCCGACGGACGCACTACGGGCGAGCACAACAACCCCAGCTGACCTCGCCGAAAAGGTCAGAGAGGGGACACAGTACGCTGTCGAGCGACTACTGAAGCACCGGGATATGGAAGACGGAACTATCGAGTTCCTCATCAAGTGGGCGGATTTCGACACGCCCACCTGGACTGCGCGGACTCACGTCCCGGAGGAGTTGGTGTCTCGTTACGCCCAACGCCTCCGGAGACGCACCGGCATGGACCTCAACTCAAACGTGAACGCGGACGTTCACGCTTGAGGAGGGGGCCCCCAACCGCTCCTTTTGGGATACAGGTAACCGACCGCGGTTGGACAAAATTCCAATAAAGGGGCAAGGACACCGGTCCTCCAACCTCCCCCGACGGGGAGGGAGTCACACGACTCCAGGAGCAACACCGGACGAAGATCCTCGAAAGGAGCACGCAAAGTCGAAGAAGTCGCGTGACAGAAAGCAGTACGGGCTGCCCTATGACAATCCCAGCGGAAGCGGCAACTAACGGAGAAGAACAACGGACCCTCCCAGCCGACAATACGGACCAGAACCGCGGTAGCCCACAGGGGTATTAACACGACAGCATGAGTCAGGGGGTCCCGAATCCCCTCGCCGCCACAGGGGCGCAGCAGCGATCTGCATGAACTCTCGAATCGCCAATTGTTAAACGCCAACTCACGGGGTAGGGCGTGGGATTTCACGCGCTCTGTAACGTGCCATGCCCACCGAAAGGGTCGCCTCGATAACCTGGCGCCGGTGCGTGAGTACGCCAACGTACGGGGCGCCTAAAATAAGACACGAGGAGCAATGGAGGCGTACCCATGCTCAAGGTACGGACCAAGTGAGGACGAGGTGAACAAGCCCGACGCACAATTAATACGTCGGCGCTGAACTCGTGCCACAACTGTCGACCCGCCTCACCGTCAGCCTGCGGTACGCACTGTAAATTCGGTACAGACCGTTCTGGCAAACCGCCGCCACCGACGGCAGAAGGTTAAAAACAGATGAAATTAAGGGTGAATGGGAATTTACACAGCCCCGCGCCGGTGGCACTTGCGGGAAGCGCCACCGAGCCACATGTAATCGATGACAGGGCAGCGATACGTGCGTCGCTCCCGACACTTGGCAATAACCACCCCACGGGCGGGGACTAATTTTTTGGCAAAAATACATTTTCGCGGGAAAATTAATTTTTGCAATTTTTTGCTGATCTAATCAAGGTCAAGGCGCTTTTGCGCAAATGCAGTGCTGGACGGCACGCGCGCGCGCATGTCGCGCTGTAGAGCTTGCGCTCTACAGTAGCTACTGGACAAAAACGCGCACGCGCGCGCTGCATACACGACGCGCTGAACTCCCCCGTGCCCTCTGCCTGCCTTCACCGTGGCCCCGCGTCTGCGCTCCCTCCTTCCGCCCGCGCGATGCTGCCCCGCCGCGCGCGCTGACACCGCGCTGCCCTACGAGCCCTCGCCGCCGACGGCGAGGGGGCCAAAGAGAATTGCATTCGTCGCGCGCCGCGCTCTCGCCATCCGTGGCGAGGGCCGCGAAGGATAAGGACTGCGCCGCGCATTCGTCGCGCGCCGCACCCTCGCCATCGGTGGCGAGGGCCGCGAAGGATAAGGACTGCGCCGCGCATTCGTCGCGCGCCGCGCCCTCGCCATCGGTGGCGAGGGCCGCGAAGGATAAGGACCGCGTCGCCCATTCGTCGCGCGCCGCGCCCTCGCCATCGGTGGCGAGGGCCGCGAAGGATAAGGACCGCGCCGCCCATTCGTCGCGCGCCGCGCCCTCGCCATCGGTGGCGAGGGTCGCGAAGGATAAGGACCGTGCCGCGCGTCGTTGCGCCCGGCGCCCTCGCCATCGGTGGCGAGGGCCAATAAGGATAAGGATCGTCGTCGCGCGTCGTTGCACCCCGCGCCCTCGCCATCAGAGGCGAGGGCCAATAAGGATAAGGATCGTGGTCGCGCGTCGTTGCGCGCCGCGCCCTCGCCATCGGTGGCGAGGGCCGATAAGGATAAGGATCTTCGCCGCGCGTCGTCGCGCGCCACGCCCTCGCCATCGGTGGCGAGGGCCGCGAAGGATAAGGATCGTCGCCACGCGTCGTCGCGCGCCGCGCCCTCGCCATCGGTGGCGAGGGCCGCGAAGGATAAGGATCGTCGCCACGCGTCGTCGCGCGCCGCGCCCTCGCCACGGACAGCGAGGGCCGGCAAGTCGACAGTACGGGGGCGGTACCCGTTGTCGCGCGTCGTTGCGCGCCGCGTCCTTGCCATCGGTGGCGAGGGCCGATAAGGATAAGGATCGTCGTCGCGCGCCGTTGCGCGCCGAGCCCTCGCCATCGGTGGCGAGGGCCGATAAGGATAAGGATCGTCGTCGCGCGTCGTTGCCCGCGGATACGCACGCATAAGGATCGTCGTCGCGCGTCGTCGCGCGCCGCGCCCTCGCCACGGACAGCGAGGGCCGGCAAGTCTACAGTACGGGGGGCGGTACCGACCGCCACCGCACGGGCACAGGCCCCGGAGCGCCCCCGCTCGCGCCGGTATAATCCTGCAAATCGTGCGGTGGAAGCCGACGGCGCGCCCGCCACGAAGGCGAGGTACGCCAGATAGAAAACGGACTTTGCGTCTTCGCGCTCCCGCCTCGACGGCGAGCGGCAAGAAGAAGGGTAGCGAACGACTACGCGTCCGCGCACTTCCTCGATGGCGAGTGGCGCCGCCAGTGAGGCGACCGTCGCGAGCGCAATTGTGAATGCCGATCACACACCGGACGGACCTCCGCGCATCGGACGCTGCGGTCGTACGAGAGGAGCCGTTCACTCTCGCGCCTCCCGTTGCTCTACGAAGAGAGCCATGTTCGAACAGCATGATGGGCACGCAGAGTGACGACCGCCGGCAACCGCGAGGAGAGAGGCGCGACCCGTAAAGGCGCCGCACGAAGCGCCTTGTACGCGATCGTCGCCCCGGACAGAGGGCAGCGACGGTAGATGAGGGTGAAATGGAGGAAAATACTCCCCGCCACACGAAGCGGGTGAAGGGGAGTATGAGCGGTGCTCCTCGACGGGGACCGGGCGCGCAGCGAGGAAGGACGCCAAGTGCCGGGCGAGGGATGAGGGAGGAGGACAGCCAACGGAAGGGGTGAACAAGAACGGAGAGCACGACGCACGGGGAAATGAGGAACGAACGCAGGCGGGGGGCGATAGGGAAACGAGGATCGAGTCTGGGAAGGAAGCACGAGTCACCCTACAAGCACATGTGAACGCGGACGTTCACACTTGTGGAGGGGGCCGTGTAGTATAACCCCCCCTGGGGGCTTTCTAGTTAGATTGGATCAACAACAGGATCCCCTACTGTAGAGCTCGACGCTCTACAGTACAACCGCGCGTGTCCACGTGTACACCACGGGGACAAGGGACACGCGCATACACGTGCACACGTGTACCACGCGCGAACGAAGCGCGCACGCACTACGAGTGATACGTGTACTGTCAGCCTCGACATAGCTGACAGTATTACAGTGCAGGCTGACCTGCACTACAGTAGCCCACTACAGTACCTCGGTATTGTAGTGTTATGATAGATTGTTTTGTATATTAAATATGGAGCGGACCGGCGGCGGGGAAAGGCGACAAGCACGGACTTGTCACCCACCGACCGTCAAGGTCCGACTTCCCGCTTATTCTAAGGTAGCGTTCGCTAACTACCTTAGAGCGGCACGGAGCGCGGGTTGAGGACGCACGCGGTACGCCCACGAGCCGGCTCCGCCTCCGCCCGTCGGTACTGGATCGTTACCCAGAACCGCGCCGGGGCGTCGAGGCGTCGAACCGCTCGCGCGTACCGGCGTCCTCCCCGTTCCCGCTCTACCACGCTACCCGGGCCCGCTGCCCGGTGCCGTTAGCTGGTGTCCTGCTTCACCCCCGTCTTCCCGTTCGGACGGGGTCTACGTCGAGCTGTGCATACACCCCTCTCCGCTGGGGGTGTTTATGCTACAGTGGTCTCCCGACCTAGAAGACCCTGGAGTCCGATCTCCCAGAAGACTTCGGCTTCCCTCCGCGAACCGATCGCGTCGAGATGAGCCAAGAGCTCGAGCCCTCGATCCGCTCCGAAGCGGCGGATCTGAGTCCGGCCGCTGTGCAGTCCCGATCCGCCCCGTCGGGCGACGGCGACGCAGGTCCTCGTGACCGCGAACCGTCGCTCGGATCCTCCGAGGAAAGAGCGGCGGCGATGTTCGAACGCATAGCCGAATACATCGAGGAAGTCCGTACTTCCCTTCGGATCGATGTATCGGACCATGTATACATTCGATGTATGGCCGAACTCCGCTCCCTGCGTGAAGGGAGGTTCGATAGAGTGACGCAGTCCTTAGAGAATCTCCGAGCACTGATCGACGAGTTACACTCGCGGATCGTGCTCGTCGAAGACTCCCGTTTCGCCTCGCCCGGACCGTCCGGCCAAGGTCGCCCTGAGAGGCCGACCTCGGTGAGACGACCCCAGGACCGAACCTCTCCGTCCGCAGAGCAATTGGGTGCGTTCGCGCACCTCTCCGCTGAGCTCGACGCCACCCGTCGGCGTGCTCGTGACATGGAACGTACCATGGCCGAAAGGCTACCCGGTGCCCCCCCGAGAGGGCCCGGTGGTACCGTACCTCCGAGCGCCGCCGCCCCCGAAGGTTGGCGTCCGACTGGTGCCGCTACCAGTCGGACTACAGAAGGAAGCCGCCCTCCGATAGACGCGAACTTCGCGTCTGAGACCCAAGCCTTGCCGCCTATCGTCGGAAGTAGGCGGCAAGTGGACCGCGTATCGTACGCGGACGAACAGGACCGTGGAGGAGCCGCCCGCGGATCCGGAGAACCGATGTTCTCCGTCGATCCCCGCTGGGGCGGCTATCCGCCGGCGAGTTACGCCGAGCATCCAGGTCCGGTAGTCGTCCGTACGCTACCGGTTACCTCCTTCGGCACGCTGGGTCTCGCTGAACCCGGGCTCGAGCCGGTACATACGATGATCCAAGAGTTCAGCGCCGTTGCTGACTATCGTATGTACCGCTTGGATAACACCTCGAGGCTCGTTACCTCGGGTGACGCGGGACGGATCGCGAAGTACGTCCAACGCTGTCGTGGGATACGTCCCACGATGCGCAGCTTCGACGGTACCGACCCGATCCAACTGCTGCCGTTCTTGAAGGATATCCGAATCACCTTCAACTCGCAACACCTGACCGAAGGTGTTGCGGTACGAGTCCTCGCGCATTTCCTCGAGCGCGACGCAGAGCGACTGTATACGAGTTATACGATGCGTGGCCTCCGCGCCGGCCAGCTCCACGACGACGTGAGCTGGCCGGGGCTCGTGAACCAATTCTTAAAACGCTACCTCACGGACGACGTGTTGGGTGAAGCGTACGACGCTGTCGCTACGGCGCGACAGCAACCGCATGAGACGGAAAGCACGTTTGCTGACCGACTCGAGACCGCCGCGTTCCGATGCACGGCAGTCTTCTCCGAACAGTCCCTCGCGCACTACTTCGTGCGGGGACTTGCACCGGCAACCCGTGCCGCAGTATCCGAAACTGTGCAAAGGCTGCCAGGCAGTCAGAAGACCGATCTTCCGACCATCCGCCGTATCGCCACGGCGGAAGGTACAACGTACCGCGCCCGGCGCGGTTTACCTCTGCCGGATTCGAAACCGGCAGGGAGGGCTGGCAGGACTACGAAGTCCGCCGCGACAAGTTAGCCCGCCTCGACCTTCCATATCGGGGAGGATGAGTGGCAGGCCGACCCTGTCCTCATTACGCAAGGACCAGGGCCCGTGGAGGCACGAACCCGCTCACCAATGTCGACCGGAACGACATCGAGTTACGCGACCGCATTCGCGGCCACTCCGAGAGTGGCAAGGGGCACGGACCCCCGCGTCGCCGAGCTCGATATCTCGAGTCGAGATAGGGGAAGCGCCTCGCCTCGCGTGCCCCTCCTCACCGATGAGGAGGCGCGGCACGCGGCGACCTTTGCCTCAACGGACGGCAGCGCGTACGTGTGCTGGCTATGCCGTACGTACGGGCATGCCATGTACGCGTGCCCGTTCCTGTCGCCGGAACAACGAATGTTCACGGCGTACAGGAACTACCGCTACCAGATGGAGACGCGCCCCGGTGCGCGTAATCTCCTCCGGCAGGCGGCGGGCGAAGGCCGTCCTGCGCGTCAAGGTTTCCCGAACCGATCGAGTGGGGGCGCACGCTTCGCCCCCCGTGGAGGCGGGTACCGTCGTAACGAAGTCGATCGTCGGGATCGACCCGCCTACCGGCAGGCGGACACAAGGTACCCGCGCCAAGGAGAGAGAGGGGACCGAGACCGTTCTCGGTTACCCCAACAGGTACAAAATGCGATAATGTACCTGCAAGACTGGGTAGAGGATCTGTACCCTCTACCCACAGAGGGTCACGAAGGCGAGCCGACTCGCTTCGTCCCCCATATCCTGCGACGACCGGACGCCGCAGGTCAAGGCCCGGAAGTACCCGAATACTTCGCCACGGCCGCCGAGCCGCAGTGGGGGAATCGTCCCGACCCACGCGGCCGGCTACCGGAAGAAGATCTGGCTGTCGATAGCCAGGAGGTTAGCTCCGATAGCACGGGTAGTTCGAAAAAAGGGTAAAGACGGTTACGTACACGCGGTCGCGTGAGCCGTCTTTTCCCCACGAACTAGACCCGACCCCGCGTGCTCGCCGACGACACGGGGGGTATTGTCCGATAATACATCCCCCGCTACCGGAGGCGAGCACGGGAGCTCCTGTAATGCCGATACAGGAGGGAGCGCACGTCGAGGCCTCCGAAGGCCCGACGTTAGGAGGAGAAGACACCGGGACAGCCGACGTCCCGGGGAGGCGTAACAATGGCGACGGGGGCAACGACGACCGAAAAGATTCGGTCGACCGCCTGACTCCCGCGAGCCCAAGGTCGCCGGAGAAGGGTTCGTGTCGTACGGACTCGAATAATCCGGGGGGCGTCACTGATCCGCGGAGGCCCCAAGAAAGGGGGAGAAGGAAACACAAGCGGGGCCAGCACCGAAATCGAAGGCCCCGGCGGAACAACCTCACCGATAAGGCCGCCCCGAAGGTTGTCGACGACGTCATTTGCCTTATGACTTCGAAGATTTACAACGTCCTCGGCTCGATAGCCACAGAGGGAAATGCATTTAAACCCCGCACGATCGCCGTTGATACGTGCTCGGGGTATAATCTGGTGAGGAAGGCCGACCTTCCCCCCGATTGGACGCGTTACGTCGTGCACGACGCACCTCTGCCACGATTGGCAGGCGCCAATAGCAACCCCCTCAAGCTTTCGGCCGTCGTCCGCCTGGCTGTGCGGTTGAGGAACACGGTGTTCCGAATTCCGTTCGTAGTCGCGGACCAGCTCGCCGTGCCGGTCCTTCTCGGCACGGCCTTCATCGATACGCACGTGCGATGTATCGACATCGAAGCTCAACGAATGGAGCTACGCCAAGGCGGTTCCGTCGCCATCGTTGACGGAAAGGGGGAGTCGACTCCCCCTACCAGGCGACACGGACGACACACGGGTCGGCCAGACGTACGCGAGGAGGCCCCGCAAGCGATCCGAATCGCCCGCTGGGTTACCATCCCCGCGAGGTCGCAAGCCCGAGTGCGCGTCACCACTGCGGGGAGGGGCCTCGTATTCATGGAGCCGAAGCCGTCACTTCAACACCGACATGGAGTGAGGCTGACGAACGGCGTCGTCGAGGTACTGCCGAATCAGACCTTCGACGTCCTCGTCGCGAACTTTTCGCGACGGGAAAGGCGGCTTCCGAAGCACACCGTCGTAGGTTATGCGACGCGCAACCCCCTCGCGATCCTGACGCCCGAACGTTGCGTCGCCGAGGGGGTCGCCCACGCGCTACACCTGACCGACTTGACCGATCAAGTCGGGAAGGCAAGAGCCGGACGACCAAGCTCCGATGAGCTAGAGACCGTTAGGAGGGAACAGGTGGGTACGGACGATCGGCCACCTAGAGACCAACCGACGGCGCGGGGCACCGTAAACATCCACAAAAAGGATCCCAAAAATCCACCGATGGATTGGGAAAAAGAGGTGGACTTGTCATACATCGACGATGACAAGCTCCGTGGCCACGTACTCGAGATGCTCCGTAAGCATTCGAGTCTGTGGAGCGGTGCGCTCGGAACGATCCGAGCCACGGAACACCGCATCCCTCTCGAACCGGGAACGAAACCGATTCGTTCGATGCCCTATCGGAAGGGGCCCGCCATGCGCGAGATGGTTGCCAAGGAGGTCAACCAAATGCTGAACGCAGGGGTTATCGAACCCGCCAGCACCGAGTGGGCGTCCCCGGTGGTGCTCGTCCCGAAGAAAGACGGCTCTCTTCGGTTCTGCGTGGACTACCGGCGTCTCAACGCGAAGACGGCAGCGGATTCGTATCCGCTGCCCCGGATGGACGACTGCATCGACTCGTTAGAGGATGCAGCCGTCTTTACGACGTTGGACTGCAATTCCGGTTATTGGCAGATCCCCGTCGCTCCGGAGGACCGGGATAAGACCACGTTTACGACGCACATGGGCACGTTTCGCCACCTGCGCATGCCGTTCGGACTAAAAGGGGCACCGGCCACCTTCCAACGTGTATTGGATATTATCCTTTCCGGAGTCCGCTGGCAAATATGCCTCGTCTATCTCGATGACGTCATAGTGTTCTCGCGTACGGACGCGGAACACGCGAAGCATCTCGACACTGTCTTGAGCTTGTTAGGGAGTGCCGGCATCTCCCTCAAGCTCAAGAAGTGTAGCTTCTTTCAACCGAAGGTACGCTACCTGGGGCACGTCATCTCCCCAGGTAAGTTGAGCGTGGCCGATACGGCGGCCGACGCCTTCCGGACGTTCACGTTCCCGAGGACGCTGACGCAGGTGCGCTCGTTCCTCGGGGCGTGTAACGTATATCGCCGCTTCGTTAAGGGCTTCTCGAAAATAGCCCGTCCGTTGACGGATATGACGCGCAAGGATTCGGATCCTGACTTCTATAATCCTACTGAAGATCAACTCCAGGCGTTCGAGAACCTTAAGGAGTGCATGATCGCTCCGCCGATCCTCGCGTTGCCTCGGCATGGACGACCGTACATGATCGACACCGACGCGAGCGCCTACCAACTAGGCTGCACGCTGCTCCAAGAGCACGACCAGCCAAACGATTGGCGCCCCGTTGGGTACTGGTCTTACTCGCTGAACGACAGCGAACGAAACTACAGCGCTAACGAGCGCGAATGCTTCGCCGTAGTGTGGGCCGTCCGCACACTACGGCCGTACGTTGAGGGCACGAAGTTCACCGTCCGAACGGATCACGATGCCTTGAGGTGGCTCATGTCCCTCACCGAGAGTTCCGGAAGACTCACCCGGTGGCGGCTACGTCTGGCTGAATACGACTTCACCATTCAGTACCGCCCCGGGCGCGTGCACCAGGTACCGGACGCCCTGTCACGCCTCGTGTCGCCGAGAGTCGCCGACGACCCTCGCCCCACCGTCGGAGTGGATGACGACATTCCCACCTTCGACGTGTGCACGACCGTTCGCGACGTATCGAACGAGCTCGCGGGCCACGTTTGCATCGCGAGCTGCGACCACGAGGTCGAGCACGTCTTCGCGACGACACGGAACCAAGCCAGCTCACGCAGAAGGTCGCGCTCCCGAGCGCGCGACGAGCCGAGGGGCGACGACGAAGCCCCCGCTCTCCAAGGACCCAATTCGTTCTGGGAGGAGAATGACGAGTTCGACGCCACCGACATCGAGCGCACTGCAGACCACGAGGCTGGCGCGCCCGACTCTTCGGTCGCCCCTCCGCAGGACGACCTTCCGGCTCCTCTTACGATAGAAGAGATTGCCGAAGAGCAACGCGTAGATGACTTCTGCCAAACCGTTTTGGCACGACAGTCAGAGTCCCGGGACTCCGCATTCTTCGAGGACCACCAGGGGGTGCTCAAACGGAGACACCCCTTCGACCCTGCTATCGTGCAGGTGGTGGTACCTCGGACGCTCCGCGCCAGGCTTCTTCGCCTGTGCCACAACCCGGTCATCGCAGGGCACCCGGGCCAGAATCGTATGTACTACGCGCTCCGTCGCGAGTACTACTGGCCTCATCTGGCGGCAGATGTTGCCGCCACGGTGCGAGGTTGTCGAACCTGCGCGATGAACCGGGTCAAGCTGAGGAAACATCTCAACCGATTGAGATTGTTTCCAGCTACGAGGCCGCTCGAGAGTCTGGCCATCGACATCTTGGGGCCGCTCCCCAAGACGAAGTCAGGGAAACGGTTCCTGCTCGTGATCACGGACCGTTTTAGCAAGCTGACGCAAGTCGTTGCGCTCCGCACGATAACCGCATACACCGTCGCAGTTGCGTTCTGCGAATCGTGGGTGTTCAAGTACGGCGTTCCGCGCACGTTGCTGTCGGATAACGGACCGCAGTTTAATGCCAAGTTCTTCCACAGCACGTGCCGTGTTCTGGGGATAACTAATATGTACACATCGGCGTACCATCCCCAGACGAACGGGCAAGTCAAGCGATACAACCGAACGATCGCTGCGATGCTACGCAACTACGTAGGCGAGCATCAAGATGACTGGGACGTGTACGTAGGGCCGCTTACGTATGCGTATAACTCCCACGTACACCGCACCACCAACACGACGCCGTTCGAGCTCGTGCTCAGCAGACCACCGCTAGAGTTCTCGCTTCGACGAGCCGACGGTGACGTTCCCCCTGCCGACAGGGGGAACCAACGTGCGGAGTTCCTCAAGACCTTGGATTCGACAATCCAGAGGGCCTACGGGAGCCTGCGTCGGACGCAGGCTCGCTACAAGCGCGACTTTGATAAGCGCATACGACGGATCAATTCGCGACTCCGTCCCGGAGAGTACGTATACCTCAACCCCACCGACGGGGGGAAGACTTCGAACAAGCTCGCGTCCCCAGCAGTGGGGCCCTACCGTGTCCTCGCGAACGACCGCCGAACCATCACGATCGATCGTGATGGGGTCACTGAGCGGGTCTCCGCAGATCGCTGCGTGTACGCGCCACCGCCGACGGACGCACTACGGGCGAGCACGACAACCCCAGCTGACCTCGCCGACAAGGTCAGAGAGGGGACACAGTACGCTGTCGAGCGACTACTGAAGCACCGAGATATGGAAGACGGAACTATCGAGTTCCTCATCAAGTGGGCGGATTTCGACACGCCCACCTGGACTGCGCGGACTCACGTCCCGGAGGAGTTGGTGTCTCGTTACGCCCAACGCCTCCGGAGGCGCACCGGCATGGACCTCAACTCAAACGTGAACGCGGACTTTCACGCTTGAGGAGGGGGCCCCGACCGCTCCGTTAGGATCAAGGTAACCGACCGCGGTTGGACAAAATTCCGATAAAGGGGGAAGGGACACCTGTCCTTGGATCCCCCTGACGGGGAGGGAATCACACGACCCCAGGAACAACATCGGACGGAGATTCTCAAAAGGAACACGCAACCGCGAAGAAGTCGCGTGACAGCAAGCAGTACGGGCTGCCTTATGACAATAGCTGCGAGAACATCAATTGACGTAGAAGGACACCGGTCCCTCGAAACCGATGATGGGGACGCCTAACTGCAGGGGGGTCCGAACCTCCGCGTTACCACAGGAGCGCAGCAGCGATCTGCATGAGCGTTCGAGTCGCCGATCGACAGCGCCGCATACGGAATAGGGTGTGAGAAGTTACGCGTCTTAGGGGATGCGAACGCCCCAGGAATGCCCGCCTCGAACGTGTGCGTGTGCCAATATGGTCAAGTCGCACCGGTTGGGCGCAAGAGCGAATGGATCGCACAAAAATAACGCGCGAGGTGTAGGGGAGAGCGTACCCATGCTTGGAATACGGACCAAGCGAAGGCAGGGAGCCTCAGGCACAGGTAATATATGCAGATACGAACCTCGGGTCACGACCACAGCCCACTCCCCACTGTCAGCGCGCGATACGCTTATACTGTACGCCGAGTACAAGCCCTTCTGACAAACCGCCACCGCCGACGGCGGTGGGTTAAAAAATAGAGGAAATTAGCGACGGGGGGTATTATACCGCCGCGCGCGTGTGGCCCGTGCAGTACACGCCACCCGCGCTACACCAAATCGGGTCCACGATGCGTGCCTGGTGTCCGACAACTGGCGATAACCGCCTCCGGAGCGAGGGGAAAGGGGGCCGCGAGGAACTCCACAGTAGCCCCTCGCCGCGACCAAGGGGCATACGGCCCCTCCGCGCGCTCTGCCCTCGCCCCGATGGCGAGGGGCGCGACGACAAGAAGAATACCGCGCGCTCTGCCCTCGCCCCGATGGCGAGGGGCGCTATGACAAGAAGAATACCGCGCGCTCTGCCCTCGCCCCGATGGCGAGGGGCGCGACGACAAGAAGAATACCGCGCGCTCTGCCCTCGCCCCGATGGCGAGGGGCGCGACGACAAGAAGAATACCGCGCGCTCTGCCCTCGCCCCGATGGCGAGGGGCGCGACGACAAGAAGAATACCGCCACGGCAATGCCGTGAAGGCGCATCAGCGTCGCCGCGGAATTCTGAAGGGCCACCCGGGGCTTCGTGTACGCGTACGGACGCGGATACACGTAGAGCCCCGGGATCTCGGCCAAGATAAAACGGGGCGGAATGTCCGGGTTGAATCCGGACAAGTAGGCCGCCATACGATCGACGTATAGAACCTCTTCCAGGCCAAACGCGAAGGTGCGATCACCCTGTATCGGGTCGGGGATTTGGTAAGCCACGCCGTCTCCTTCGGCAAGAAGACGGCTGAGGGCCAGCGCGGATTGATCAGCGAGGCCGGCCTCGCTGATCTTGCGGATGCGGGACAGATCAGGGCGCAAGACCGGGCTCGCCAAGATCTCGCCAACCGTTACGCCCACGCGAGCGTAGCGCGCCCACGGATACCGGAGATCACCGAGTGGCAGCGGAGTAGATCGCAAAAGCGGTACGCCAAACCAGCGCGTCGTACTGGGGACATCGAACTCGGTCGCTCTCGTGCTGGAGCCAACAAGGGACGGGACATCAGCTCGAGAAGATCCCCCAGCGGCGGGGCCGACAGCCCTCTCAGCACCAACGGGGAGAGGTGCTCGCGACCCGCCGTCATGCTGCTCGTCGACGACGCGACTAGGGGCACTCGCCAACTCCTCGGATAGCGTGGACTCCCTTGACGGGCGTGTCCTCTGAAAGGGGGAGGTTGGCGTCGGCGTTGCAACACACCCGTCGATAAGGGGCGCGCTCGAAGCAGGAAGCGACGGCGCTTCCCCAGCGGCTTCTCGAGCCGACACAGCGACGCCCGCCAGCGGCGGCGAGGAAGGCTTCAGCGTTGGTGATGGGGACATGCCGAGACAGTGTCCCAATCCTGAGGGTCGAAAAAGGTGCCAAGTGCGCGCCCGATGGCCGCACGCGAGACAAAAACCGGCGAAAAGGAAGGCGTGATCGGAAGGAACGCGGGGGAGCAGCGAGACTCTGGACGCAATGGGACCACACGGGTGGCCTCCTCAAGCAGGGTGAACGCGGACGTTCACTCTTGAGGAGGGGGCCCTGTGGTATATGCGCCGTCGATTCGATTAGGTTTAGATCAGGGGCTGTAAGGCACGGACCTTACAGCCCACACGAGCCCACACGTGTACCACACGTGTGCAGGGCGTGCGCACACACACGTGGCACACACGTGTACTGTCAGCTCGATAGCTGACAGAGCCACCGCGCGCGACGACTCGCGCCGGCTACGGTAGCATGATACTGTAGTCTGGTATGATAACCGAACACTTGTACATTAAATAAGGGAGCGACCGACGGCGGAGGAAAGGGACAAGCACCGGCTTGTCCACGACCTTCCGCCTTGGTCGACAACCCACCGCTTAACCTAAAACACGAGTCCGCTCTCGCGTCTCGTTTAGGTAAGGGAACCGACGCGGGGTGCAGGCGCTACAGTGCGCGCGCGTGCAGCGATCCGCCTCCGCCCGTCGACACTGGTCCGCTACCTAGTGTCGCTCCGGGGCGTTGAGGCGTCGATCCGCCCCGCTGCGCAATCACTCGCGCCTGCCATCCTTCCCGCTCTACCACGCTACCAGGACCCGTGTCCTTTCCCTTTGCGTGTGTTCCGTCTTCCGCCGATCCGGAGTCTGCTACTGAACTGCGTGCATACACCCCCGCCGTTTGGGGGTGTTTATGCTACACGCCTCCGCCCGTCGGCGCTAGCACGAGAACTAGCGCCGCCCCGGGGCGTCGAGCACGTCGATTCGCTCTAACGCGTACGCGTCCGCGTCCGCTCCCCACCGCCCTACCACGCTACCACCGCCCGCGTTCGTTTCGGTGTTTGTGTGTTTTTCTCTTCCTCGCGTTAACACAGGCCTTACGCTAACCTAGCTATACCCCCACCGCGACCTGTAGTGCACTGTACTCGGTACCGGGGACAGCTGTCCAAATCTCGCCAAAATCGCGCTCGCCGCCACCACGTGTACCACAGGTACACGTGGACTCCCCTGCCGCTCTCCCGGACCTCCCCGTGGACACGTGTAATTTCTCCGCAACCCAGAGGGCCTATGGGGGCTGTACTTGGTCCCCTCGGGGCTACACCCGTTATTTCCTAGTTGTTCTAATTTACAGTATAATTTAGCTTCGCCATTACGGCGACAGGGGACTATATTGTCAATCCGACTATCAAAGTAAAGAGGCACGAAGCCTCGAGTATTTTACCTTGGTTTCTGGATTCCAGGTTGTAGCCTCGACTCGGTACTGGCTCGCCCATACCGACCGAGCCATCTACACCCCCTGGCATCCCAACTGCCTTCCCCGCGCGCGTCGATCCTACCGCGCGAGCGCTACGTTAACTACTGTGCTGTCCTCTCTGTTCGTCCTGTTTTTCCTTTAATTCTTCCTTTTTATTGCTGACTACCTTGCTACTTTTCTACCGCGCAAGCCGCGCCCGGATCCCGGTTCCGGTCATCCACCGGGTGGTCTCCCGAATTTCCTTACGCGTCCGAACGCGCGTCGCTCTGCCTACAGCCGCCACACGTGGCTGTAGTGCACGACAGACAGGACAGGTGGGAGGAACAACACGCAATCGGATAGCTAAAAGCAGCGTGTGGAGCGCGTGCCCTTCGATGGGGCACGCCCCATATTGTATGGTAGGGGTGCGGATAAGAGCGTCGACACCGACCTCCCCCTTACTCCAACACGCCGGCAGACCCCGCGCCCTCCGCGCGGGCGAACAACAACGAGGATTTCGCGATTCGCCGCCCGCGCTCGAACGCGCTGAGAGCGTACACACGAAGACGCCGTTGTCACCACGCTACAGCGCGCGGACGCGCCGCTGCAGGAAGCTACCGCACGTGCGCGCCGTCACGCAGCTTTGCGGCGGCTTCGTCCCCCCGCTTCGACAGGGGCGACCCCGCGACACACCGCCGCCTCTGGCGAAGAAGCGGTAAAACGGGGATCACCGCAAGTACGCACCCGTCGCTTGCACACCGGATTGGGGAAGAGAGGACGCCCAGCGCGCGCTCGCCGGACGCGACACGAAGGGCACACGAAACGCGAAGACGTTGCGTAGGAGCGTGCCGTCAGCACCGCGCTCGGACGCGCTGGGTGCGTGGCGAATAGTTCGCGACAACGCGCAGGTCCGTGCCAGGCCTCGACCGGGACCGGCGGTAACGGCACTGGAGGAGGGGTATGACGGACCGCTCACCCGATGCCCGGACACTCCCATCATTACGATCCACTCGACACCGCGATGAGCGAGCCGCCGGCCAGGCAGCCGGCGACCAGAAGGAAACGCGCACGCGACGCCGAAAAGTGCATTCAAGGGACCACCGCAAGAGCCCTCACCCCTGGGTGTCAGGAGACCCGTCCGGTAGCGAGCACTGATTTAATAACGCGTACGACGGCCGGGTGGACGTAGTGAGGGACGTGGAGCGCCATCACCACCCGCGACTCGCGTACGAAGGAAAGGCCGGACATCCGCGAGCGCACCGTGTCGAGAACAAGCGGCGGGCCCGAGGACGGCACTGTACGCGGAAATCGCGTACCGGTGCGGGGACGAGAAAGGACGACCGCGATGCGCTAGCCGCCGTGCGCGGGCACCGCAAGCGGTGCATGTTGACCCCATACGCAGGCGGCTGCGTACCGCGAGAAAGGGAGTCGCGCGGAGGTCGCGACACGATGGTGGTTAACTAGAAAGGAGGTCTAGGAACCCAGAGACGGTCGTTAATGGGTCCGATACCGGCGGACCAATTTAATGCTGCCACGCAGTGACGCGAGGTAATACGCGAGGTAATACGCGAGGTCAACGGGAGGCGTCTCCCGTCCGATCGGTCGAAGCCGGATCACGGTCCCCCGCGGGGCAATAACTGGGATACGGAGGGACCCCCGAGTCAAGTTCGTCTAAGCTTGGCATCGCGACCGCGGGGTAGGGGACAGCCCCACGCGACGGTTCAGCGGGCACCCCCGAGTCATAAGGCGGACGGACGTCGTAACGCAAATGCGCGTACGGATCGCGAACCCCCGACCGCCGGGGTGTAGCCTGGAGGTCAGTTCTTCCGCGGTTCTCCGCAGGCGCGGTGACCCGAGCCACCCGCAGAACGTAGCGTTCCTGCCGGTATCGATCGCGGTCGAACAACGCGGGCTCGAACTACCCGCCTGCTGCGAGGAAGACTGGCGGATAGTCACCAGTTCGCGTTCGGCTAGGTGCAACGCCGACAAATGGGAATCGAGTTCCTTACCGATCCGACGTGCCTCGTCGCTGCGACAAAGGTACCAATTCGCGAGGGTGCCTAGGAGGGCCCCCACCTGCCAAGCACGATCCGAGGATCCCCCGAGCACCCGCGTCAAACCGGGAACCTCCCGAACGTCCTCCCTCGATAAGGTAAGGGTACGCACAGCTGACCCGTGCATTGGACGCGAAACGGGCGCGTCCAGAGGAGGGACAGGGAGCAACGCCGATGCCGGGGAGGGTTCGGAAACCCCCTCCCGTTCGCGCATGCCTTCAGGCAGTAGCCCGTGAGTCGGCGACGAGACCGAAAAAACGGGCGCGGGGGCCATAGCATCTCAGTCGCGATAACGCTTCCGGCGCCCCTTCCGCACTTCGGCACCGGCGCCACCGCGTTTCCCTGAGGGCAGCCCCGTCGAGGGGCTAGCCACGGGACGGGAGAAGAACGCGTCCCCTCGCGTATCATACGCGAGAAACGCGCTCCGGGTGCTCGTGGTAAAATCCATCCACGAGTGGTGGTGCCGTTCGCTCACTTCGGAGGCGTGCACCATCAGGTCCACGACAGCCCTGAAGGTCCAAGACGGGTGAGGCGAATGGTGCTCGTGAGGATGGAGAGAGGCGTTCGGCAGCCCCGGGGCCAGCCGCTCTACCCACGCGATCGTCTGGCAAGGCCGTAGGAATACGCGTTCGCTGATGCTCACCTCAGTCATATACGCGCTGCATAGCGACCAAGCCCACTCCCGCTCGTAGTTGTACACGAGGCGCGAGTGGGCTGGGTGAGAAGAATCCGCGACGCGAAACCGAAGTGCTTAAGCACAGGTGGAAGAAGTGGATGGACTCCCAAGGACGCGAAGGAGTCCAGATTGACGGTGGTAACTCCGGGAAGTCGTGCACGGATAGGCCGCGTTCAAACGAGGCGTATAAGAAGACGCGGCCGTCCTCTTCCGCGGCGGCGCGATACGCAGACCAATCGAAGTGAACTACGGCCACCGAGTGCAGCCGCATAAGCGAACACGCGGACTTCTGCAGCCCGACGAGGGGCTTCGAATAAGCGTACGGACGAGGGCATACGTAGAGCCCCTTGACTTTGGGCAGAACGAATCGATTCGGATCGCCCGGTTCGCCCCCGAAGAGATGGACAGCCATCCGGTCAACGTACTCGGCTTCATCCGCGCTATACGCGAACGTGCGGTCACCCGGAATGCCATCGGGTATCTGGTACGCGACCCCACCGCCTTCCGTGAGAAGTCGCCGGAGGGCAAATGATGCCTTATCCACGAGGCCGGCCTCGTGGATCCTCTGGACACGTACCAAATCGGGACGTAAGCTCGCCCGCGAAAGCAGCTCGGCCACGGTGATCCCTGACCGCGCGTGCCGCTGCCACGCGTACTGTAGATGGTGGAGAGGAAGCGGCGCGGACCGCTCCATAACGGACCCGAACCACAGGGTGGGAGCCGCCAACGACCCCGGGCACCGGCAACTGCCGCATGCCGCGTGGGAACCAGAGCGGGGCTGGTACGTCAACCAAGCGCCCTCGCGTCGAGACGCAGGGTCGGTAGAGAGGTCAACGAGGACCGCGGCGTTCGGATCGCCGGACGGCTCGCGAACCTCCGCCGTCGCCGGTCGCGGCAGCCCTGCTCCGGAGAGCACGGGGGTTTCGGTCTCACCGGAGGCCGGAGGCGCATTCAGCTCTGCAGAGACAGTGGAGCCCATAGAGGGGCTCGAGACGTGGCAGGGCCCCGGAACCGGAGCGTCCGCGGGCGGCGCCTCCGGCGGCGACGCGGACGGGTTGCCTCCAACGGGAGAGGCCGACGCCAGGGTCATGGCAGAAAGAGACCGGGCCCAAGGAGAAGAGGAGCGCGCGGAGGACCACCGCCTCGTTTGCGGTGAGGACAAGGCGTTCGCGCTGTGCGCGGAAAGGGGCGCCGAAAAGCCAGTCGGAGAGAACGAGGACGGTGCGCGCGCTTGGGCGGCGACGGTAAACAAGGGAGAGAGATGGGTGTAGTGCAATCCGCCTGTCGGGCAGAGACCGCGGTCCGATGGTCCAGCAAAAACAACAACAGCAACAAAAAGAAGAACTGCCGATAGCACAGCGCTACGGAGTGTCCGACTCTCCCTTCTCCGTTTAAACGAGCTTGCGACTCGTAGTAGCTCAGATCTCTGAGGGGGGGGGGGGGGGCACAGAGAAATAGCCCGGCCCGGGATCGGTGTGGTAGAGGCTTGCGAGGAGAACTGCCCGACGAGTGTGGGGTGGGGCGCGTACGTAGGTACCCCGATTCCACTGGGTTGTAAGGCCAATGCTCGTTGAGCTTTTTCCCAACCTTGTAACGCGACAAGGCCTTCGACGGGGGCGTCGCAACACAGCCCGACGGGATGAAATGAAAGTAGCAGCGCTACGTCAACCGTGCCGCCCGATGGCTCGAAACACCTACACCGGTTCGGTCGCAACCGAGGCCGATGGCACCAACACTGGCTCGTAACACGACGGAGCCCTTCGAGGGAGACGTCGTTGCAACAGTCTCCGTCGGAAAATGGGTCAAAGTAGCAGCGCTACGTCATCTGTGTCGCTCGATGGCAAAGACTCCCACACCGGTTCGGTCGCAACCGAGGCCGATGGCACCAACACAAGGTAAGGGAACAATAGGTAGAATTAGAGATAGAAAAGGATAGGGAAATAAAGGAAAAAGGAATGGGACCCCCGAGCGCTGAAGGATGCCGTAGGCTTAGGTAAAAGGGAGCGTCTTCGGAGAGACGGACTTCGACCAAGGCGACATTCAACTCCGGCAACTCGGGTTGGTTTATTGACTTGTTCGGTCAAAGGGCTAAGTTATATAGAGCCCCGCCGGGGCGAGTACAGTAGCTCCCGGCTCTAGATTCTAGATCTAGTTAGTAAATAAATTAAATAATAATTAAAATAATCGTGCGCACCGTCGCACAAGTGTGTCCCCTAAACCCGAACTACAGTATCCATTTTTTTTCCTTTTTCACTTCCTTTCATCCCCCTACCCGAGACGGGTATTGCACTACAATGGGGCGAGACAGTTAGGAGGGCCCCCTCTTCAATCCCAGGGTGAACGGGGACGTTCACTCTTGAGGAGGGGGCCGTGTAGCATCAGCGCGGATCAGAATTAGATTTAGAATTAGATCGCGCGCGCGCACACACGTGTACTGTCAGGACTGTCAAGACGCCCGCACACACGTGTATCATCGGCGCTCGCGCGCACACGTGTATTGACAGCGCTACAGTGGCTGAGCACAGTAGCTCAGCACTGTAACGCGCTACAGTGCAGTACGGACTGTACTGTAGCCCTGTATGATAGACGCGATAGACGCGTAACTGTATATTAAATGACGAGAACCGAGGGCGGCGGGGGGAAGGCAAGCATCGGCTTGGCCAGACCCTCACCGTCGGCTAACCCGGAACGCTTACTCTAACTCGGGCACGCCCTCTCTGTTCGCGTTTTAGAGTAGAAGGACACGGGTAGCGGGCGCGTGCGTGCGCGTGTGAGCTAGGATCCGCCTCCGCCAGTCGGTACTGGAACGTCACCCAGTGCTGCACCGGGGCGTCGAGGCGTCGATCCGCTCTACCGCGTACAATAACGCGTTCGCGACCCGACCCGCTCTACCACCGCTACTGGCCCGTGTCCTTCCTCACGCGTTGCTTACTGGTCCTCTCTGTTCTTCTCGCGTTCTACAGGGTCTCTTACGCGGACTGTGCATACACCCCCGCCGTTGGGATGTTTATGCTACAGAAATATCGCGTTCGCCTCCTTCTCGAACGTCGTCCAGTTCTGTGACGCGTCCTTAAACCCCGAGAACTGCTATGGGTTCGTGTTGCTGCTCGTCGCCAGGTAGATCCAACTGCTCGTGGTCAGTTTGTGTGATAACTCCTGCCCAGAACCTTTCCGACGCGTCGGAAAATACACAAATCATTTTCTCGGGATTGGGGTATGAAAACTTGATGGCACGCCGCAGGCTGTCTTGTAGATCTAGGAAGGACGCTTCCTGTACATGCTCCTATGATAGGCTGCTGAGTGTCATATTGCGTATCGATCGCTTCGTGCGCTTGCCTGATTTGGCATAAGCTTCATCGAGAGTCTTGAAAAGCAGCGCTTTTCGTTGAGCTAGGTTCGGGATGGCCATGGACATCCACCGGCAGCAATAAACAAACTGAGATAGTTCGAGTGCCCTCTTGGGAAGCTGCATGTCCTGGAGTCCTGAAAGTCGCGCAGGATCCATTCGATAGCCATCTTTTGATATTATTCGACCGCACCACTTGAGTTCCTTTCGAAATAGTTGGCGTTTGCGTGCGGACAAGTGGAGTCCCTTCTCAGAACATATCCTTAAAAAGGTCTCGAGGTGATCAAGAAGTGATGCTTCACTATGGGCATGGATGCTAAAATCGTCCAACCATGCTTTGAGATTGTTGCGCAGCTCGGAAAACAAGGGTTCGATAGTACTCTGAAAGTACAATGTCGCGTTTACTAGTCCGGGCAATACACGCGTTGATGCTACTACTCCTTTTGGAGTGACAACTCCACAGAGGGTTTATGAGTCCGGGTGCATTGGGAGCTGCCTGTAACCGGACACGAAGTCAAGAACTGCGAAGCAAGTTCTTCCCGAGAATTCACCAATCTCAGGGTCCAGGTGAGGTATGGGCCACGACTCCTTGATTATTGCAGCGTTGATGTGACGTAGATCTACTGCCATCTTGTACTTCGCCTGTGAGTCGCGCTTTGGCACGAGGAGAGGAGCGGCTTGCTATTCTGCGGTTGGCCTATCGACAAAAAATCCATGGATCGGAGTGTGTCGACATATTTGTCCAGAAACCGTCGCTGGTCCGGCGCATACCGCCTTGCCTTGACACAGATAGATTGATTTCCTGGTTCTATTGGTACCCTCATTAGCGGGACGTTGGCTGGGGGGGAAGTTCCCAGCCGGAGCCGAAAACCGACTTGTACTGTTTAAGGATCGCAGTCAGACGTGTGCAACCATCGTCGCTCAGCCCGTTGTTACGCCCATCTCGCACCAGTGCATCGAGTGCTGTTGACAAATCCTCATCTGAGTCCTCCCTGAGATACACGTAAACGTCGCCGTCTTCCAAAAAATCGACTTCCACCCCTCCCTGGGTATGGAATGTGCTACCGAGTGCGCGCTCCTGTACAATGCTGTGAATGGAGGGTTCTTTGGATTTACGGATGCGTTATCTTCGTAGCCCTTGTCTCTGAGTAGCCCAGGTACTTCTATTTCTCCTCCAAGACTACTACGAGCGGCGGTCATGAGTTCTTGATTGTCCAAGCCTAACGATGCCAGGACATGTCGCCCAAGGTACACGTATTGCACCTCCTCCTCGCTCACAATCCACTTTGCCTTGCGTAACATTAAGCCAGGAGAGTGGCGCACTCGTATGGTGCAGTCCGCCTGTACCCACCTCGTGCAAGTGATTGGCGGTGCAGCTGGGCTGGCACTTCCAAAATGTACGGACGCTTCAGGGAGTTAATACGAATGTTCGGATTGGCACGACGGATTGCCGATAAGGCGGATGGAGGGATGACGTTGCCGTCAGCTTCCTGGTCTGCCACTATGAAAGCTGTAGTATAAACCCCCAACGACGAGGGGGGTGAGCACTGACAGTTCGGAAAGACCCCGATCGGCGGGAAGACAGAAGCACGGCCCACCCACGATACCAAGCACGGGCTCGAGGTAGCGGTGGTAGAGCGGGATCGGGGAGGACGTGCGCACGCGCGAGCGGTTCGACGCCTCGACGCCCCGAAGCGGTACTGGGTGACGATCCAGTACCGACGGGCGGAGGCGGAGCCGGCTCGTGGGCGTGCTGCGCGCGTCCTCAACCCGCGCGCGGTGCGACTCCTATGTAAAACGGACGGAAGTACCTAAAATTCAGCGGGCGGACCAAGGTGGAGGATCCTTGACAAGTCCGTCCTTGTCGTCCACCACCGCCGGCGGTCCGCTCATATTTAATGTACATTGTAGTCTATCATAACTCTACAGTAGTGCCGGTCTACCGACACTGTAACGCTGTCAGCCGGTGGGGATGACAGTCCACGTGTAGTACGCGTCCCGTACACGTGGAGGACACGTGTGTGCGCGCATGGCTGTAAGGCTCGTTGCCTTACTGTCCCTGATCCGATCCTAATCTAATTTTTGTTTGGGGTTATACCACAGTATACATTGACGAGACGATAGCATTGCTAAATGCGACTCTGCCCATGCGCTTCCCACATACGGACGTGCAGTAGCTCAGGGGCTGTTCGGAAGGGGTTGGAAGAGGCGCTAGCCCTCTGAGTGGGTGTGTTGGCGCCGTAGATGGCATCGCTATCAAAATTGCACAGCCGTCACGGCAAGAGGTTGCGAACTCCGTCTCGTACTATAATCGCAAGGGATTTTTCGCACTGAATGTGCAGGCAATGTGCGACTATCGGTATCGCTTCCTTTTTCTCTCAGCTATACTTCCTGAGGCCTCGCACGACTCGGCTGCCTATGGAATGAGCCTGCTGGCAAGGCTGCTAGGGAAAGAACAAGAAGACGGGGGCCTCTTGGATGGGTACTGGGTTGCGGGAGATGACGCCTACGTGTGCACGAACAGAGTGCTCACGCCATGGCCGGGGCGTCGGCTGGAGGTCGCAAAGGATTGCTTCAATTTTTGGCAGTCAAGTGCAAGGATCCATATCGAGCAGGCATTCGGCATCATGGTTGCCCGCTTCGGCGTTTTATGGAGGTCTTTAAGGTGCTCGGTCGAAAAGGCTCGGCAAACCGTGCTGGTTTGTGCAAAGCTGCACAACTATATCATTGATGAGTCTAGGGCCTCCGCTACAGTTCCGTTCGCATCGGGGCTAGATGGTGATCATCATCGAGAGGCTCCAGAGAGCGTCGTGCATCTCCAAGACGAATGTGACAGCGAGCTGAGCCTCCATAGCCGTCGTCGCGATCTTGAGGCATCTGAATTGCGGCAAGCGTTTACAAACGAGATAGAAGATGCTGGTCTACGACGCCCAGATATTTACTACTAGGCTAGTAAAGCAAGAAGTTGTGATAGCGACGCGCTTCACTGCCCCGAGTGCTTCGAGAGCAGTACTCGAATCATATGTTGAAGATGTCTCCGACGCTCCACGAGCTCGTGGACGAAGTCAGCATCAAATTTCTCTTCTGCAACCTCAATTGCACGGGTGAGCTCTTGCTCGACGCCACCTGCCTTTCCAATCGACTCTGTCACGCGCTCCAGCTTATTGCACTCGCTGGCGAAGTCCGGCAATGGCTGGTCTGCACTTGGACCAGGCGTCTAGACGCCCGTGCAGACGCCCGTGCAGCTGTACGGGCGTCTGCACGGGCAAGGATGCAAATGTGATGGGTGTGTTGGCTACTAGCGCGAAGCCGCCTGTAACGGCACTGGCAACAGACGCGTCACTGTCACCCTTGTGCTTCTTGCAGGCGGAACGATTGCCGCCTCTAGCCGCAGCGTTGCGACTCGCATCATTCCTTCTATCCCCTCTTCAACTTGGGCGGCTGTAGGATGCTCACGAAGAACCGCGTCTAGACTCGGATGCGAGTTGAACAAGCAGTGCATGTAACAAAGCGTGTAGTCTCCGTTCACGAAATATGGGAAAACCTCGAAGTCTCCTTGGCCACTCTTCGTGTAGTTGTAGTGCGCTCTCGTGTAAGCGGATCTGAGTTTGACCTACCTCTGATGCAAGAAGACTCCACTCCTCTTGTGAGGCGCGATCTGAGGGTTGTATGAATCGAGCAGGTCTTCGGTAACCCCATCAACAGGCTCAGGAGCAGTTGGCATCCACAAGTTGTCGTTGAACAGAGCTTGAAACTCCACGGCCCAAGGATCATGACGCCCCCGGTCGATCTCCGCCCGCGACTCAGGCCTCGTGTTCTCGATTCGAGTGCAGACACGCGCCGAGTGCAGATATGAGCACCGAGGCTTGCCGAGGGCCTCATATCGCAGCACGAGGCAACGTGTCTGGACGATGTAGCGAGGAGACAATACGCTTGTCTGCCGGCTGCTTCCGCCACTGTCAGCCATGATAATTACAGTGGGATGGAGTAAAATTGTTGGATTGATTATTTTAGGGTTTACGCAAAAGGATTTCTGTAACGGATATGACTAAAATTTCACAAACCAAAATTACAGCTAGGGGGGTTGGTCATGAGTACAATCGAGCATATACGCAAAGTAGAACGTGAGCAACGGCATAGGAGTACTAGCATCGATAGCATTCACCCGCCAAGTGATGGCAAGAGGACGTCAGCGCGACCATTCCGTGACCCTTGCCACAGCAAGGGCAATGAAATGGAGGGCAGCCTTGCGTGTATTGATGGCACGACGTCATCTACCTTCACCTTCTTCAACAAGTGTTGTTTTGATGCACTGTATCAAACGCTGTATGTCCGAGCAAAGTGAGCTCTTCCGCTTCTCTGAACGTTCTAACCGCATCTCTCTTTCTTCCTTTTCGTTTAACTTCAATGCTTTAACAGATGCATGTTGCCTCTCTCTCTTTAGATTCCGCAAGCAAGATGTAATCGGAATGGTGACGGCAATTGCATGGGAAAGGGACATTACTACCAGGAATGGCTACGTATGCTCCCCGCTTCTCGTAACATGTGTCTTACTTCGACGTCTGACCACACCTGCACGCTGGCGCGACATGGAGATGCTGTTCGGGAAGCATGGAGGGCAACTGTCAGAGATATTTTGGGAGGGAATGGAAAGTTTCTTGGAAGCTCGTCAACATTTAATACTCTCAGACATAGATTCTACCTTCTTTAGTGAAAGGGCCGAGCTATACGCATGTGCCATCAAAAATAAATGTGAAGCATTGGACAACTGCACAGGCTTCATTGATGGTACAGTTATTGCGATTGCTCGGCCGAGTAGAGGGGAGGTGCAGAACGTAGCGTACAATGGTCACAAGCGCAAGCATGCATTAAAATACCAAGCCATCACATCACCGGATGGCTTGGTTCTACATGCTGCTGGACCAACTGAGGGAAGGAGGCATGACTGGACGCTCTACTGCCGGAGTGGAGTGAATGAGTCCTTACCGCAAGTTATGTTCGTAGGAGGGAAGCAGTACTGCATGTATGGGGACTCCGGATACAACCCGCGCCCATTTCTAGAAGTACCGTATCAAGGCTCCAACCTAAGCGCGCACCAACGCGCATTCAACAGTGCTATGTCTAAGGGAAGAGTGACGGTGGAGTGGTATTTCAAGGAAGTGAAGCTGTACTGGTCGACTATGGACTACAAGAGAAAGATGAAGACGGGAGAGTCGCCTGTTGGAGCTCTATATATCGCCGCTATGCTGCTTACAAACCTCAGAAATTGCGTGTATCCGAACTCCATCTCCCAATACTTCCTCTGCGCACCTCCCACCCTGGAAGACTACCTCAACCACAAACAACAATAAAGTGTCTACTCTTCCGAGTCCTCGACATGTCCTCACTCCTCGTTCGCCTGCGCGAAGCGCTTCGCGCAGGCGAACGAGGAGTGAGGACAAAGTCCGCGTGCCGCAGGCCGCGAAGCGAGCGGACATCGTCTGCAGCCCCGCAGGGAGCCCTGCGCGAGCAGCACCAGGGCGTTTGGAGGCTCAAAAAACGGCACTCTTACTAGTAAAGGAGGCGCAAAAGGGCTGAATTTATTGTTTTTGTGACAAGTACTGTAGAGCTACTTCTTAGTCTGCATGAAGGCACTCATCATCATCTTGAACTTTTCAAGTTCGAGTTCGTGTTGCGCGATGCGTTCTTCTCTTCTTATCTCGCGCTCCTTCTCGCGTTCCATTTGTTCCATCTCAACGCGCTCGAGTTCCAGCACTAGACGCTCTTTATCTATTGCAAGACGAGCCATGTCGGCATCGCGCAATGCCATGCCAAAGCTTTCCAGATCGGCCTGGAACGCGCCTCCGGCGCGTTCCACTGACTGTCGGCGCTTCTTTCGAGAGCTCAGTTGGCCTTCTTCTTCTCCGTTAGCCTCTCGGTCTTCTTCTTCGGTTCCTTCCTCGCTGTCGGAGCGCTTACGCGTCAGCGAACGAGCCACGAGGTCCTTTCCAATTCTTACTTTCCTGGCCTCTCTCTCTTCTTGAGCAGCCGCCACCGCCTTCTTCTCCTTTTCCATGTCGTTTCGCGCTTCTCCCATCATCCCCAGCAGCTCGTCGAGCTCTCCGATTTCCCCGCCAACCCCCGACAGTCTTCTATCCGCAGCGTCCCTTCACTCAAAGGCGTCTTGGATTTTCTTGTAGCGGTCCTGGACGCTCTTGGCAGTGAACGTCTGCGACAGTTTCCTGTTCAGGTTTGCCCGCGTCGCCGCCTCGCCGAATCTCTTCTGGATTTACCCATACCCGGCAACGTGTGCCTTAGCGGCAGATACTTCACGTGCGAGTATGAGGTCATCCTCCGGCGTAAACTTTGGTCGCCGGCCTCCCTTTTTGTGGGGGGAGGGATCAAGCGCGCAATTGACATCGCTGCGGTCAGCGGTGGGGGTGTTGGGGATGGTGAGGTCGAGGGTAGGGGAGAGAGGTGGTGAAGAGGGGATAACGTTCGCCATGATGTGAGTAAAGGTGGTTACAACGTCACTCTAGAACTCAGGGCGTGTCTTAACAGGCTGGTTTTTGCTTTGCCTTGCCCGGTTTTGCCAGGAATACTTTTAAATTCTTAACAAATACCGTATGCTTCTTAAGCCGTTGCTTTTCTTAAACACATAAATTAAAACGTAGGAGCCACTCATAGCACGCCAAGTCACTTCTTTGGGCAAGGCAAAGCAAACCGCAGCAAAACGGGGCATGTTAAGACACACCCTCAGGTCTACATAAAAGGTGATGAAGGTACCCGCCAAATTTATACCACGTCTAACACGTGTGTTCGAAACGGTTACAGAAACGATTTCACTATGCACTCACATTTCACGAATTTTTGTCACATCCGTTTGTGAAATCTGACTAACTGTAATGTTTTTTAGTCATATGTTAGTCATATGTTGCAGAAATGCGCTTGCGTAATCATGACCCCTGCGCTGTTGTTGCCTCGTGACACATCATTTTATTCAGGAGAAGTAAATTGAATAACTTGAACTACTGTGGTATCGAGGGTCGAATATTCTACGTGTTAAGCCCCTAATGGGCCTAACACACCAACAGAGCGGATAATGGCTGCCAGCGCAGCCGCGAGGGAAGGGAAGGGAGGGTAGAGAAGCGGATGACTGGCTCTTCCGGTTCGCCTGCCTGCGCGCCGACGGAATGTACTGTATAGTACTGCAGCCACGCCGTCCTCTTGGCCACGTGTACAGCGTGCACTCGTGTCCAAGAGCAGGCGCGCAGGCATCGCGCGGCGTAGGTCATTACATGGTGATCCGTGGATACCTGACCGTAATCATGACCCCTGCGCTGTTGTTGCCAATTACGCGAGACTGGGCGGATGCCCAGCATTGCGCGTGAAGCGCGCAAAAAACAACCGTGCAGCAGGTGTGACGCTAGTGAGCGCGTCAAGATAATGGCGATGCACCACATCTTCAGTGTGGTGGTTAGCCAGGCGCATGATGACTGGAAGCGGAACACCGGCCGCATAGGCGGCTGAGATTCCCCCGCTTCGAAGAGATCGAGGTGTGAATTTCGTTCCGGCAGGTGGAGGGGTACGTTGAGTCAGCTCCCGTAACGTCGCCGATAAAGAGGAGGCGGATGCCGGTTCCGATAGTATAGGCCCACTGCTTGGGAATAGGAATGAGTTATCGCGCGGTGCGGCGGCGACCAACTTCTGCAGTAGCACAATGACAGGGTCGCTTATACCAGTAGAGGGCATGCGTAGTGCAATACGGGGCGCTGCTCCAGTCTCTCCATATTTGAAGACCAACATCTGTAGCGTAACGGCTGCCGGATCGAGTAGCTGAATGTCGCCACGCCGTAAATTGCGGATGCTCGTAGGGCGCCCGCAAATTACAAAGCCCAAGGCGACCAATCCCCAACGCTGCAGTTCTTGGTGTGAGGCGGCGGTCAGGGCACGGTATAGGGCTTGAGCGGCGAGCGCGGCAGGAAGTGGGGCCGATCGAGAGGGTGGACCAGTAGTCCGGCGGGCGTCCTGTGCCAAGGAGCCACGTCGCGTAGCCTGAACGAGCGGATGAGCGGTGGGGTCTGTCAGGCCCAACCGGCGATGCTGTGCTCCGATTGCTGCGATGTAGGGGCGCAACGAACTACCTCGCACCGTCCCGCGATCGTATATCGTCCCTATGTAGCATGAGATGGTGCGCGGGGCGGCAGGGAGCGCGGGCTGCGAACAGCGTTGGCAATACAGAACAAAAGACTCCCAATGTCGTTGGTAGCCCCCTTGGGTACTGCGTGACAGTGTCCGCCCAAGAAGGTGTGCCGCTACGCGGGATCCAGTTAACTCCCCGAGTAAACTGGTGGCGACTATAGTCCCCTGTGTACGCCAGCGTTGCGCTGCTTGAACCTGAAGGCGACAGAGCTCCACGGCGGGGTCAGGCACGGTATTTGGTGAACGCTCGCCGCGGCGCGAGCTGTTTGATACCACTGCTGCCCCGTCCACGCGGGAGCGATCATCACTCCCCGACCGGCGGTAGCGAGAGCGCGCGCCCAAACGCCGAGCAACGCGGGTCGGGGTACGACGACGGGGATTCCGGGCGGTCTGCGCGACTCTGGGAGCGCGTTGCCGTCGAGTGGGGTGAGACGCGAACGGAAGCGGCGCTCGAGGAGCAGTTGAGCGTCCCGCGGTAGTTCCCAGGCGAAGCTGTCGCGGCGGCGCGAAAGACGATCGGCCCAGCAGTTTAAAACGGACGGGAGGTGCCGCGTCGACAGTGTGACGCCGTGATGCTCGCACAGACGTCGCAGTCGTCGGAGCTTGGCGTGGAGGCGCGGCGAGCTGCTTGTCATGTTCCGAACGATGTATGCCGTGACCAGCGAGTCGGTGACGAGCTGTACCTGTCGCCCCCGAGCAAACCCGACGAACTGCTCGAGGGCGTTGAGCGCGGCAGTAAGCTCCAGTTCGTTGATGTGAGCGCCTTCCTCGTCCTCCGTAAAGAATCCTGCCGCCGGCACCTGCCCGTTCCATGCAGCTCCCCAGCCTGCCATGCTGGCGTCCGTGAAGACGCACACTTCGGGCGCGGGCCAGAGGTGCCTCCCCACGTGTACGTTCTTGCTCAAACTCGCCCACCATTGGAGGTCGCGGATTGCGGCGTGCGAGAGGCGCGGATCGCGAGGCGGACCCCTGGAGGGGGAAAATCGGTGCCCTCCGCAAGGAGCCCCACGGAGTGGCCTGCGGAGGAAATTTTCTGAGGGAGGTATGATAACCCCTTTCCCGGCCTCCTCTACTGTACCCGGTGCGAATCCCAGCCTCCCCGAATCGCTGAGGGCCGTGAACAGTTCTCGGAGTCGGAGTCGAGAGTCCACCACGGCCGGCGAGACGGAGTTTGCCAGTCCTGCGAACCCGCGCAGCATGCGAGCGCGAACGCAGCGGCGGTGCGAGGATGCGTATCGGAGGACGCGACGGGCGCCTAGCTCCACCTTCGCGAGCTTGGCGGGGGACAGCATGAACTTCTGCGCGCACGTATCGACGACGATGCCGAGTACCTCCAACCGCTTCTCCCCCCTGAAGAAGCATTTGTCGGGGTGTAGCCGTAGTCCTAGTTTGCGGAACAGTGTCCGCATGAGCGAGCCCAGTTGCTCGGTGTCCTTTTTCCCGGTGGCGGACCCCCTCGACGACTTGGCGGCGCCGAAGAAGTCGTCGAGGTACGAGAAGATGCGGTGTCCAAGCGAGCGAATAAAAGATACGACGGGCTTCATCGCCTTCGTGTAGAACCACGGCGCGACGGCGAGGCCGCAGTTCATGCAAAGCGGGACGAATGCATCGTCCCCGATCAGGAACGCCAAGCGCTCTTGGTCCACGCGCCTCAGTCTGAGGTGGTAGTAGGCGTCTTTGACGTCGGCCTTGAAGAGACAGTCCCCAGGACGCAGCACTGCCGCCAAGTCTGACAGCTGGTCCATGCGGAACGTTCTCGACTCCATGCACTCGTTCGCCCTCTTGTAGTCGATCACCAACCTCCTCTTGCCTGCCGACTCCGTCACGAAAGCCGGGAATAGCTGCCCTTGGCGCCTCAGGTCGCGGCCCTCCCCCGGGGTCGCCCTCCGCGCGAAACCGAGCGCGATCCATCTCGATATCTCCTTCGAAGCGAACTCGCGCTCTCCTACGTTCATCGGGTAAGACCTCGGCCGCTGGTAAGGGACCTTCCGTACCCACGGGAGCTGCAGTCCGAATCGCAACTGTCTCACCAACCAGTCGCTCGCGCCGACTTCCTTCCAAGCCCTCCACGCCAGGCCCACACCCACGGACGGTGGGACCATTCCTATTTGCGCCCTCGTCCCCGGCTTCCGCCTCTCCCAGTTCCCTTTCCTCCGCCGCGACTGCGGGGGTGATTCGCTCTGGGGGTGGCGTCCGGTTGCCGGAACTGCTGAACAGCTTCCGCCGGACTCCTCCGCCTGTGCCGACCGGCGAGCTGGGTGGCGTACTTGATTGCCTGCACCTGCTGGCGACGGAAGGCCTGGCGGCCTGCGGAACTGTACGCGGCAGGGGCGTCAATGTACGCCGACAAAACCTCCGGATCAGCGACCCCGGTGGCCCCTTGTTTACCGGCGAGTACCTCGTAGCGGGACGCAGCCAGTTCGTATACTCCAAAGGTGCAGAGCTGGGCGTCGGATAGAGATACGATTGCCTGGCGGATTTTACGGATCGCCTCGGGGTCGGCGTCTTCAGGGATCTTCTCGACGGACTCGATGAGGTCCTCAACAGCCTGGGTGAGTGTGTTGGAGGCGTGAGTGAGGTACGCAGCGGATGCGTAGAGTCCGGCTGCCTCCTCAGTTCTCCCTGCGCTAGTTCCGGGTGCGCAAAAGGTCTTGAAGTGCGCGACGCTCTCCGGCTCGAAGCCAACCGGGTAGCTCGGCTCAAATCGCGCGGGGACTTCGAAGCGCGGGCGGATGACGGAACCCCGGCGGGCCTCGTACCACTTCGGAGTGAAGGCCTGGGGGCCGTATAGAGCTTCGTTCGGGTCGTCCGAGTCAGCGTCTTCGTCGTCTGGGTCCTCCGGAGGTCCCTGATCGCGTTTTTCAACTCCGGTGAGTGTAGCGGCGGCCTCGACGGCTCTTGCGGCGGCTTGAGCGGCGAGATCGGCGGTCGGAGCGCCAGTCGCAGCGGGATTGTCGACGGCGGTGGTGTCTGCGGTATCGGCGCGCGTGTCGGGGGCAGACGCCGGGCCCGGGAGGACTGGAGACGGGTTATCATTAGCCCTGTTGGCGAGGGCTTCGTTGATCTTTTGTGCGACGATATCGCTTATTGCGGCCGCAGTGGCCGCGTCTAATGCAGGTGGCGCTGACGGACCGGCGCGATCTTCGCTCGGCGGGACCCTTGGCGGTACTTCTCCTGACATTCCTAGCCGACGGGATCGGTCTAGGCAGTGCGTCGAACCTCCGAGCGGGCTGCACGGGGAATCTCTTCTCTCCTAGAGAAGCGGATGACTGGCTCTTCCGGTTCGCCTGCCTGCGCGCCGACGGAATGTACTGTATAGTACTGCAGCCACGCCGTCCTCTTGGCCACGTGTACAGCGTGCACTCGTGTCCAAGAGCAGGCGCGCAGGCATCGTAGGTCATTACATGGTGATCCGTGGATACCTGACCGTAAACCCTCTATTGTCTGCACGGTGGTGCAGACATTCTCGCCTGTAGTGCAAACATCTGCAATTTGAGTTAATGCTGCGTTTAGTGGGGCGATCGTGGTCTTTTTTGTGGCAAAAAGGGGGTGAAATGGCTTTTCTTGTAGTGTTGAGGGGGTGACGCGGTCAAATTTGCTGAAGCACCCATCCGATTGAGAAATATTTGTAGGGATCGTATGGGTGACGTCTTCAACATGGGGGTGACAGAAAAGAATTTGGTTGTTCGTGAGGGGCGACAGAATCTGAACAAAGTGGACGGTGGTATAAATTGTACTAAATGACAGGCGAAATCGGATACTAAGGCGTTACTAAAAGAGCGGCTACTGGGCTACTCTGCGGTATCCCCATACAGCTGTTTCAGAGAGCAATCCTTCACTGTGTGATCTGCCATCCGACACAAAGAGCAGGAGTACACACGCTTCTTCTTCGCAGCAGGGCCTTTTTCGTACCAGGTTTTTCTTCGCCTACCAGCCCTCCTAACCGGACGACCCCGTGGTGGCGGTAAAGCTTTTGGAATTTGCAGGTCCTCCTTCGTAGCAACGAGCTTCTTCGCATTGAATAAAATGTCGTCGACCCTTGCTTGTGAAGGAAGACTATACTCCATATTGGCGTACTGCATAACCCAGGCAGATGTTAGATGACGCGCCTCAATAAACCGATAGAGATTGCTTGGTCCATACTTTTTGAGAAGAACAGAGACGCCATGCCAACAGGGGAATCCAGACCCATTTGTAGAGTAAGCGCAGCAAGAAGGGGGGGTTTGGGTATTATTGCTAAGCCTTACAAGCCGCAGAACGGTTCCATTTTGGTGACTAGCGACGGTGGCTTCCATTTGCGACGTACCATCCAGAAAACGCACAGAAGACCGATATACGTGAGCTCTCTGAATTAGGTATGCGAGATGGTTCTGTGTGCGAGGAGGGACGGGAGATGTACAAGACAGGGCACTGTCCTGGCGACCCAAAAAATTTGTTCTCTGCAGAAGCACGACCCTTGAAAGCATCTTCTGAGGCTCCACGGAACGAATATTATTCCTAAGATCAGCTGACATCTGGCTTTCAGCCCCCTGTGAAGTTGTGATAAGGTCTTCTAAGCTGGAAAATGCCCTGTACACTTCAGAATCTTCGAATCTATCCAGATAGGCCTTTTGTGTCGCAGAAAAATCTGCTTTCAGAGCGTATACCTGTTCTCGAGACGGAGCATATACTGCTCGTTCATACAACCGTATTCCAATGCCCTTGTTACATCCTAATCGCGCGGACATGTTTTTTTTAACATGGAGAGGATCCAGGAATAACGATGCATTAGTCATGACGTCCCGGTAGGCTGCGTCGATGGACTTCTCCTGATCGACAATTGTCACCCTCCCATTAATGTCAAATCCCGGAATTTCCTTACATGCCCGAAAGACCTTTCCCCAGGACTCTTTGTTCTCAGGGCCCACGAAGTGCGCAAAGACCAAAGGACAGAGCTGATGATTTGCATCGTACCCGATTACCTGAAAAGTAGACCCATACGACTGCATTCCTACCCCTTCGCAGTGTGCGGCATCCGCACTGGCCGTTCGTCGACCATGTTGGCAGTAACTCTGCGCGGAAGAAGGAACAAACAGCAATCCGCTGTAATAGCGACCGTCGCCTATATCAGATACTTCCACATCTGCGGCATTAAAGGAAGCATCCTTCGGTAAATCGTTTGCCTTCTTGCACTGCTCGAATATATGACGAGCCGCCTTAATCCGTTGTTCCCTCATCTCCGCTGCACAGCAAGTAAAAATTTCTACCTTATGCCCCACCCCTCTGAGCGCATCTGCGTAACCTTCCAATGCGGCCATGTCTAC
>NW_005178700.1:7938-11660 GCF_000350225.1 Chondrus crispus | reverse complement strand
AAAACCAAAACCAAGAACGACGGCAAGAACGAGAGAGACAACGACAGCGAGAAGACCAGCGGAAACAACGACGAGAAACGGCAGCGAAAACGACAGCGACAACGACGGCAGAAACAACGGAACGAGAACGACAGACTCATGCAGTGAAACGACAGCGAGGGACTGGGCCCATAACCTAATGGTAGGTTCGGAGGGGCAAGGGAAAGAAGGAGGGCAGGTTGATGTGTGTGAGTGAAGGAGTTGGTGCCGAGGTTTACTTGGAGCCGTCTTTCGGCGATACTTATACACTTTGAGTGTTACACTATCCCATTACTTTGGCACCTGGTAAACCGTACTCACCATATGCGCGACCAAGCGCGGTCCTCCTCTGGCCCGTCCACACTGTTCTATTTCCACCTTACGAATTGACTATTGACTATCAGTGCACAACAGTTTCTACACATTTTGAGTGACTGTAAACCATGGCCCTATGCATGGAATCGTTTCACACCTTACTAATCTGCATTCAGACATGACAGAATATATTCTTGCACAATGAACAACTTGGCATCTCTCTATTTCCAACAACGCAAAGTCCTGTCATATCTTAGTCCCCATACATGCCCTTGTTTCGTACCTTACTAATCTCGGTACACACTGCCAGACAACTATCACGGATAGCAACAATGTGCATCCAGACTTTCTACACATCTCACGTGATATCCGATGTGAATCACACGAGTACTGTCATCAACTTGCATCCAACGGCGCACCATAACGAGAGCACAGTACAACGTCGCATGCTGACGAGAGTGTAGTACAACGGCGCATGCTAATGCAAGGGTCGCATACAGCGTGACGCGTACACTGAATACTCACGTAAGTACATGTCTCTTGCGAGAAATACTTGTTGTACTTTTAATTCACATGTACTGTGCTCGGATACGCGCCGGACCGTATGTACGCGACGTGTACAAGTGTACGTACACGCAGCAACCTGGCGATGTGTACATGTGTACACCGCACACAAGTGTCCAGCGCCAAGGCCACACGTAATTACCCATTACAACCATGGTGAACAACTTGAAACCCCCGAAATGATGTAATTAAAACGTATACCGATCATTCAAGATATATCACCAGCATGACTGCATATAAGTGGACAATAACAGACCAATAGAATTGCAGCATTCGAACCGACACCCAATAGATTTGCAGTATTCCCTGTGTAGCCCTATAACAGTTCGGGCCAAATGCAAATTTTCGGCATTTATGCAAATTTGCATAACCCTCCAAAAGTCCACTTTCGTCCCCAGAACCCCAAAATCTGGGATTTTACACGTGTCATGTGGTGATATGGGGCGAGGGTCCGGACCGTCGAGTCATGTACACGTGTCGCTCGATTTTGCACTTTCCACATAACAGCATGTGGTCGCACATTTTCAATACCTCCCCTCGATCACATGCTTTGGGCAGCTTTGCACTCGGAAAGCCCAACCATGCCCACGAACTTTTCAAACAGCACGCGACCAAGTGGTTTGGTCAGCATATCAGCTGGCATTTCTGTTGTCGGACAATGGTACAATGTGACCAGTTTTCGCTGCACCGCATCTCGAACAAAATGATACGTAATATCAATGTGCTTGTTGCGACGATTTGTAGATTCGTTCTGAGCAAACGCAATCGTACCAGCGTTGTCACATCCAACGCGAATTGTTGGATCCGAATTCGCACCAAGTACATCCGCATGGAAGCGTCGAAGCCACGCAGCCTCTTTGCATGCTTCACTGAGTGCGATGTATTCTGCCTCACAAGTAGACTTTGCAACTACTGTTTGTTTCCGGGAAGCCCAACTGATAGGCCCATCACAAAGCTTGAACACGTACCCACTCGTTGATTTCCGTGATTCAAGGCATCCACCCCAATCTGCGTCGCTATACCCATGAAGTTCCGTACCAAGATCATCTTTACCAAACACTATTCCAAGATGCTGGGACCCACGCAAGTATCTCAAAACACGTTTCACACCTGACCAGTGCGACTCGTGAGGGTCGGCACAGTGTTGAGATAACTTTCCAATGGCAAACGCAATATCGGGGCGGGTGCCGACCATTAGGAACATTAGACATCCAATGGCCTGACGATATGGTTCAAAGCATGGGTTGTCATCAGTGCCAGTTTCGGCCACTTGCATTGTGACATGTCGAGACTGTTCCATCGGAGTAACGCAAGGATTGCATGCCGACATTTTGAACCGTTTCAGTACTGCTTGGGCATACTTCGACTGCGTGACGGTCAGGACGTGTTTAGAACGTATACGGTCGATCTCTAGACCAATACAAGTCTTCGCTTCGCCAAGGTCTTTCATATCGAATCGTTTGTTGAGTTCATTTTTCATCCATAATATGGCCTCCAAGTCACTTCCAGCTAGCAGCAGATCGTCCACGTACAACGCGATAATCATGATGACATTGCCTTGACGTCGAATGTAAAGACATGGGTCGCTGCGTGTAGTGTTGAAACCAAGTTCAGTGATCAGAAACTCATCGATCTTACTATGCCATTGGCGATGGGCTTGCTTAAGACCATAGATTGCTTTCAAAAGTTTACACACCGAATCAGGTTTGACTTTGTCGATGCATCCTTCAGGTTGCTCCATGTAGATTTCTTCGTGAAGGTCACCGTTGAGGAAGGCAGTCACCACGTCCATCTGATGCAGCTCAAGGTCAAAGTGCGCGACCAGTGCCAGCAGCAGACGGATAGTTGTGAACTTGATGACAGGGGCGAAAGTTTCAGTGTAATCGGTGCCTTCTACTTGTTGAAAGACTCGTGCCACAAGTCGTCCCTTTGCAGTTTCGACCAATTTTCCGGACTCGTCAGGAAGTTGCTTCACTCCGAAAACCCACCTGGACGTCAGGACGTTTGATGCTTGAGATCTTGGAACAAGTGTCCATGTTTTGTTTTTGTGTTGTGAAGCAAGTTCTTTGTCGATGCCCTTCTGCCAGAAGCGAGCTTTTGGAGAATCCATAGCTTGCTTGTACGAGTTTGGGATTTCCGTTATCACATGGGCGTGGCTAAGGAGTCCAGCAGTCACCAAAGCTGCTGCCCACCACGCCCCAGGCGTTTTGCGAACGCGAGTGGACCGACGGAGATTAGTTGGCGGATCAATCGTTTCTTCCTCAACTACGTGTTGGTCAACTGTTTCGGTGGTCTCGTCCTCCCCTGCTGCAGTTGGGGAGGAGTTGGAGGATTCATCAGAGTCTTGTTGTTCATCCGGCGATGATGCTTCTGATGCCACTGCATCATTTTCTGCAACTTCCTCATCGATGTTCAAGTTGATTGTGTCATCATCAGTTGTAGCCTCCTCGTTTGTATCCATCGGTTCACCAGATTTGCCTCCCGTGGACTCGTCAAAAGTAACATCTCTGGATACGATCACTTTGTGTAAATCACCATCCCACAACTTGTAAGCTTTCGTATTTTCAGCATACCCCAGAAACATTGCCTCCTTTGCACGGGCGTCAAGTTTCTGGATGTTGTGTTTTGGTAATGTATACCAACACTTTGAACCGAAAACACGCAAATGACCAACATTTGGCACAGATTTCATCCATAAGTGGTATGGGGTCATCTTGGGGGGAATGGCACGTGACGTGACTCGATTTCGAACGTACACTGCATTGGCAAGTGCTTCTGCCCAGAACCCCTTTGTAACTTTCTTGTGCGCCAGCATGGAGCGCACC
>NW_005178700.1:0-7214 GCF_000350225.1 Chondrus crispus | reverse complement strand
CCTAGTAACGGCCGCCAGTGTGCTGGAAAGACTAGCCTTAGTTCCCATCTGAACAGAGGCGGATTCAAGTGGCTCATACGTTGCAAACAAAGATCGGTCATATGTAATATGAGCTGTACAAGCTGAATCTACGAGCCACGAAGGCAACATCTCTATATCGTTCGTGTGCGAAGCTTTCGACATCAGACATGTGAAGTCGACGCTGTTTACAACCATGTCGGGATCAGGTTTCTGTGTGACAAATGCAGATTGTTTCCGCTGAGACATACGCGGTTTATATCCGCTAGGAGGAGCCGGGCGACGCCCATTCAAATCCTTTCCCCAGCAGCGGGTTGCCGTATGGCCTGTATGACCGCAGTTCGTGCATTTGTAATCGTTTATGTCCCGATTGTTCGGGGCACGATTAACCAGAGCCGATGTCTGTGAGGAGCTAGACTTCATGTTTGCTCGTTGCTCTTCCTGCAGCAGACGACTTTTCACAAAGTCCAAACTGAATATCTTTTCCTCATTACCGAGAGCATCAAGTGCAACGATGAGAGCCTCGAAACGGGCAGGCAGACCGTTCAGCACTGCCATGGCCATCTCCTTGTCATCGATGTTTACGCTCATTGACTTGAGGATGGCTGCCAGCTGCTTGACACGATTGATGTATGCAAGCACCTTTTCACCGGAAAGCATCTTCACAGTGTAGAACTCACGACGTGCAGCTAGTTTGTTCAGCAAAGTGTGTCTCTCAAACACGTTGACAATAGCTTCCCACATCTCATGAGCAGTATCAACATCACATACATGCTCAAGATGCTCATGTGATAGGGAGAGACCAATTAGTGCTTTAGCTTTACTGTCACCTCTGATCCACTTCTTACGCTCTTCCGCGCGTTCCTCACTTGGAACTCTTCCCTCAACGATGTACTGGTCAACATCACGTAGAGCAAGCAGAAGTTGTATTTTCTGCTTCCACACGTAGAAGTTGGAGTCCGTCAGTTTGTGGATTCTGATGGATCCTCCTCCTCCTTGATCTTCCATTTTAGTGCAAATAAACTTCAAGTATTCGAAAATCCGTTCGGGGATCCCAAGCCGTTAACCGATAGTCAACACAATGGCAAGCCCACCCGTCTAACAAATTCGATATGATTACTATGAAGTTGCACTAGGAGAAATTTGCGAACAGATATGTGAATTTATTTGGATGAAATCCCTAACTATTCTGTTCACAAACTACCTTTAAGTGTGCGGCACCGTTCTCGTGGCACTTCAGGTGCCCGTGAGACTCAAAGACGCGATTGCAAGGGATACAACGCGGGGTCTCCTTAGCGTTGGCAACTTGAATGCGATGAGACCTAGACTGAATGTGGTCGTAAAAGGCCTTCGCACTATTGCCACTAACGCCGCACACTTTACAATACCGCTTATACCGCCGGCACACCTTACGATTCCTCTTGCGCTCACGCTTAAACTCTTTATCCGCGAGAACAGCCGCTTTCCGAGCAGAAAGTCGATGCGTAGTTCTCTTTATTGGTGCGGGAACAGAGCGCGGAATACGAGGAATCCTATATGGTGCGCTACTCGAGGACGGACCCGGAAGCGCGAGCCGAGGTGAATGTTGATCCTCAGGCTCGAGCACCTCAACGGATACGACCTCCGATGTCCGAACCGTTCGACCGGTGACCAGCTTCCCAGGCGCAGAGCGCACCGGTACTAATTCCAGATCTAACACAACCCCGTAAGAACAGGTATTCACAATAAGGAATATGAAGATAATCGTCAGTAACAGATTTTGGAATTATTGCTCTTAGGAACCACCAAAACGTGCAAAGACAATCACTTAGATGTGTAGGAAATGGAAAGAAACTCAAAACTTACTTTGCATGAGAGAACGAAGAAAAACCAAATGCGAGATTGACGACGACGGCGGTAGCGGGAGCGGAAACGAAGACGAAGACCAAAGACAGAGACAGCCGCAAGAACCACAGCAAGAACAAAAGCCAAACCAAGAACGAAGACAACGAAGACAGCAGGGGCGATGACCAAAACCAATTCACACAAGAGAGCAAGGACGACAGCCGCAGCGAAAACCAAAACCAAGAACGACGGCAAGAACGAGAGAGACAACGACAGCGAGAAGACCAGCGGAAACAACGACGAGAAACGGCAGCGAAAACGACAGCGACAACGACGGCAGAAACAACGGAACGAGAACGACAGACTCATGCAGTGAAACGACAGCGAGGGACTGGGCCCATAACCTAATGGTAGGTTCGGAGGGGCAAGGGAAAGAAGGAGGGCAGGTTGATGTGTGTGAGTGAAGGAGTTGGTGCCGAGGTTTACTTGGAGCCGTCTTTCGGCGATACTTATACACTTTGAGTGTTACACTATCCCATTACTTTGGCACCTGGTAAACCGTACTCACCATATGCGCGACCAAGCGCGGTCCTCCTCTGGCCCGTCCACACTGTTCTATTTCCACCTTACGAATTGACTATTGACTATCAGTGCACAACAGTTTCTACACATTTTGAGTGACTGTAAACCATGGCCCTATGCATGGAATCGTTTCACACCTTACTAATCTGCATCCAGACATGACAGAATATATTCTTGCACAATGAACAACTTGGCATCTCTCTATTTCCAACAACGCAAAGTCCTGTCATATCTCAGTCCCCATACATGCCCTTGTTTCGTACCTTACTAATCTCGGTACACACTGCCAGACAACTATCACGGATAGCAACAATGTGCATCCAGACTTTCTACACATCTCACGTGATATCCGATGTGAATCACACGAGTACTGTCATCAACTTGCATCCAACGGCGCACCATAACGAGAGCACAGTACAACGTCGCATGCTGACGAGAGTGTAGTACAACGGCGCATGCTAATGCAAGGGTCGCATACAGCGTGACGCGTACACTGAATACTCACGTAAGTACATGTCTCTTGCGAGAAATACTTGTTGTACTTTTAATTCACATATACTGTGCTCGGACACGCGCCGGACCGTATGTAGGCAACGTGTACAAGTGTACGTACACGCAGCAACCTGGCGATGTGTACATGTGTACACCGCACACAAGTGTCCAGCGCCAAGGCCACACGTAATTACCCATTATAACCATGGTGAACAACTTGAAACCCCCGAAATGATGTAATTAAAACGTATACCGATCATTCAAGATATATCACCAGCAAGACTGCATATAAGTGGACAATAACAGACCAATAGAATTGCAGCATTCGAACCGACACCCAATAGATTTGCAGTATTCCCTGTGTAGCCCTATAACAGTTCGGGCCAAATGCAAATTTTCGGCATTTATGCAAATTTGCATAACCCTCCAAAAGTCCACTTTCGTCCCCAGAACCCCAAAATCTGAGACTTTACACGTGTCGTGTGGTGATATGGGGTGAGGGTCCGGACCGTCGAGTCATGTACACGTGTCGCTCGATTTTGCACTTTCCACATAACAGCATGTGGTCGCACATTTTCAATAGAAAGTGCTTGTGTTCATCATTCGTGTGAAGCAACTTGCTGCCAGATTGCAGTCAATGAGTGTTGAGATTGACTATAAAGAAATTGCAATGGCTGTGTTGAATGGCTTGCCTCCACGATTCGATAACTTGATTGTTGCTCTTGACGCACTTGGCAATGAAGATAAACTGTTCGGACTCGAGTTTGTGAAGAGTCGTCTGCTGCAAGAAGAGCGACGAGAAAGCATGAAGACCGCTTCTGCTTCATCACCACATGCACCTGCACTTGTCAATCGTATGCCTATTCGACGCGATATGAAATGTACGAATTGCAATAGACATGGGCATACTGCAGCGCGTTGCTGGGGCAAGGACGTGAATGGGCGCCGACCTGCACCGCCAGATGGGTTTCGGTCACGCAACACTGGCTTGAAGCCAAGTGCATTCGTTTCTCGAGATGACAATTCTACTGCTGCCTTTGCCGAGAGTGACTTTACTTGCTTGCTTTCGACTTCCACTCCAGAAAAGAGGCCTGCAAACGCAAGGTCATGGCTTGTCGATTCCGGTTGCAGCGCTCACATTACGTTTGATCGCTCTTTGTTCGTTACGTATGAACAGATGCAATCTGGATCAGTCGAGATGGGCAGGAAGGCTAGAGCTAATGTCGCTGGTCGCGGCGAGGTAGAATTCATGTCGAACGTCAACGGTAGTCCCCATCCTTGCAAATTGTCAAACGTTTTGGATGTCCCTGATTTGGGATACTCGCTACTGTCTGTTAGCCAAATGGTATCAAAGGGTTTGCAAGTATCATTTTGAAAATGAAAAATGCCGCGTTACTGCAGGACCAACTGTAGTTGCCACAGCGAGTCAAGTTGGGGATTTGTACATACTTGACGTCATGAATGAAACCTTTTCTGCTCACGTAGTTACCCTGCAGACGCTACATGAACGCATGGCCCATGTTAATGTACAAGGAATCGCATCAATGATTCACAATAATGTGGTAAGTGGCATCAACGTTCGTCAAAGCGATGTGATCAGTGCAATGAATCCGAAGTCTGACAATCACTCTCTCATTTGTCCTGCGTGTGTGTTCGGCAAATCAACGCGATCAGTAATCCCAAAACAGCGATCATCGTCTCGAGCACGGAACTGTCTTGACTTGGTACATTCTGACGTTTGCGGTCCGCTCGAAGTACAGTCCATTGGTGGTTCGAGATACTTCATTACATTTGTAGATGATCACTCGAACTGGGTAGTTGTGTACACGATGAGAAATAAATCTGAGGCGTTTGCAAAATACAAGTTGTATGAAAAGTTGGCTCAAACCCACACTGGTCGCAAAGTAAAGGTGCTTCGCACTGATCGAGGGGGAGAGTACTTGTCGACGGAATTCAAGTCGCATTTAGATTTAGACGGTACGCAGCACCAACTCACAACGGCGTACACCCCTGAACAAAACGGTGTTGCTGAACGTTTAAATCGAGCTTTGATTGATCTTGTCCGCTCAATGCTTTCTCATAAACAGGTCAGTAAGCGATTCTGGGCCGAGGCTCTTGCCACTTCGGTATATGTACGTAATCGAGTTACTTCACGCGCTTTGCCCGTTAATACAACTCCGCACCACATTTGGATGAATTCTACTCCAAATGTTGGCCATTTGCGAGTATTTGGGTCAAAGTGTTGGTATACATTACCAAAATTAGAGCTCCGTAAGCTGGACTTGCGAGCGCGTGAAGCAATGTTTCTTGGGTACTCGCAATGCAGTAAGGCATACAAACTTTGGGACGGAGAGTTGAATAAAATTGTTGCGTCACGGGATGTCAAGTTTGATGAATCGACATGTGGTATGCATGAGATTCCTGCACACGAAAGTGATTCAATCAACTCTGATGTTGACGTTGTACTGCTCGATGGCGACAATGAGAATACAGCTGATACCCCAAATACGGATGAGGTCGGTCGGTTCTGAAGAGACTGAAGTTTCGGAGGAGGTTCTTGAAAACGATGGTGCTCATTCTGTAAGTGAGAATGATGAGTTATAACAATGTGCATCGAGACTTTCTACACAACTCACATGAGAATACATGTAAATCACACGAGTACTGTCATGAACTCGCCTCCAACAGCGCACCATGACGAGAGCACAGTGCAACGGCGCGTGCTCACGCAAGACTCCCATACAGCGTGACGCGTACACAGAATAATCGCACAACTGTATTGCTCTCGCAAGAAGTACTTGTTGTACTTTTGATTCACATGTCTTGCACTCGGACACGCGCAGGATCGCAAACAGTCTGACACTGTAAAACTGCAAACCCTCATGTGCATATATCTGGATGCGTGTACATGTGTACGTACACGAATCCACCTGGCGACGTGTACGTGTGTACACGGCAGACATGTGTCCCGCCCGTGGTCCCCAGGCAATTACCCATTACAACCATGGCAAACCACTTGAAACCCCCAAAACAACGTAATTATGGCATCTACAGGCCATTTAATGTACATCACAAGGCCAATGACGCACACGCGGACAACGCTCGACCAATAGATTTGCAGCATTAGACCTGAGAGCCAATAGATTTGCAGTATTTCCTGTGTAGTCTATAGTGCTATGGGCCAAGGATCCACTTGGCAAACCTATGGAAATTTGGATGACCCTCCGAGAGGCCACTTTCGTCCCCGGAACCCCAAAATCTGGGATTTTACAGGTGTCATGTCGTGATATGGATGAGAGTGCCCGGACCGTGCAGTCATGTACACGTGTCACTCGATTTTGACCTTTTCAGATAACAGCATGTGGTCGTACAATTCCAATATGACGGACTCCAACTTCTACGTGTGGAAGCAGAAAATACAACTTCTGCTTGCACTATGTGATGTTGATCAGTACATCATCAAAGGATGGGTTCCGAGTGATGAACACCTTGACGAGCGTAGGAAGTGGGTCAGAGGTGAGAGTAAAGTTAAAGCACTGATTGGCCTCTCGTTGTCAGATGAGCATCTCGAGCATGTACGTGATGCTGCAACTGCTCGTGAGATGTGGGAATCAATCCTTAACGTGTTTGAAAGGCATACTCTGCTCAACAAACTGGCTGCTCGTCGTGAGTTCTACACTGTTAAGATGCTTACGGGAGAAAAGGTTCTCGCATACATCAATCGTGTAAAGCAGCTGGCAGCTATTCTTAAGTCAATGAGTGTAAACGTCGATCATAAAGAGATGGCGATGGCTCTGCTTAATGGTTTGCCCTCACGATTTTAGGCTCTTATTGTTGCGCTGGATGCTCTGGGTAATGAAGAAAAGATATTCAGTTTGGACTTTGTGAAAAGTCGTCTGTTGCAGGAAGAGCAAAGAGCCAACATGAAGTGTAGTTCTTCACACACATCGGCGCTGATCAATCGCGCCCCGAACAATCGTGACAATAACGATTACAATTGTACGAACTGTGGTCATTCGGGCCATACAGCAGCTCGCTGTTGGGGAAAGGATTTGAATGGGCGTCGCCGGGCTCCTCCTGTCCGATACAAGCCACGAATGGCTCAGCGGACGCAGCCTGCAATGATTACACAGAAAAGCGATAACGAAATGATTGTAAACAACGTCGATTTCACGTGTCTGATGTCAAAAATTCCGCAGGCCCAGGCACCCGGAATGTCGTCTTCATGGCTTGTTGACTCCGCTTGTACAGCCCACATCACATTTGACCGATCGTTGTTTTCGACGTATGTGCCACTT
>NW_005178699.1:0-11048 GCF_000350225.1 Chondrus crispus | reverse complement strand
CACCTATATGCAATCTCTTTCTGCGACAAGAAGCTCGTAGGTGTGCTGTCCTCAATTCGTTTCAACAACAGACCGGCCAAATCAAGCGCGTCTCTCATTGCAATGAGATCATGGGGGCTTAATGAGTCATCCCAAGTTTCGTCGCGTTTCCCGACTACAGTATTTCCGGTTGTTTCGAACGTCTCCTCCTCTCCACACTCTAGCAATCCACTCATTCTACAGCCCCCAAACCTCTCCCGTAAAAGGTCTGACCATCGCGCAGAAAACTCGTGTTCTACGGCAAAACCAAGGCCTACACTTCTGAACCAATCCATGACTGTGTTCTTTTGCCTCTGTCGCAATGAACACAATATTTTGATCACAACTGGCAAGACGGCGCAGAACTTCGAGAAGTTACTCAGAGGGTTCCGCCAACTCTGACCGACTCTCAACCGTGGGAAGAGTACCATCGGAATCAAAGGAAAACAATCGTTTCTCCTTCGTAGCACGGTATGAATATCTAACATGGTGTGTTGGTATCGGAATTAGTTGTATCGCTTTTGCCTTGCGATTCGCGGAGTATGTGACTATATCGTCAATGAATCGAACACCAGATGCGGACGCAGTGTGCAAGTCGACATGGCGGTATACTTTCTGGTGTTTCAACTCTCTCTCGAAGTCGGGCATTTCCAGGCTCTGAAAAATTGCATCGCTGTCCATTATCAACGTTCCAGAGATTCACTAGCGAAGCACCCGTTAAGTTTTTTGCAGCTCCTGTGAACTCGCTCAAGATGAGAACACCATTTTGCTCTGTTTCACATATGATGTACACATGACTCACAAGATTCATTCCGTCTCGAAGCGATGTGATTGTAGAACAGCTCCACTGGAAAAGAGGGGTGGTCTGTTTAGTTCTTGAATGAGCTCTCAAACCAAATTTTCATACGCATCCGATAGCGAGGCGCGGCACCATATCATGGATCATTGCCTCCGCACTTCATGGGTCAAGATTGTCGAATCTGTAGGTCATTGACATAAACGCAGAGTAGACTGATCTACATAATGACTTTAAGGAGTTATCCACTCTTTGAAACCGTGAATTTCACAATTTCACAAAAATTACACACTTTGCTGCAGTGCGCAAAGAATAAATATACTCTCCAGAATTAGCAACCTGTGTCTAAAAGCCATAAATAGGCTTAAATTCGGCTTAGGCAATATTCTAACGCAGTTCTTTTTAAGAAGGAAAAATCTTTTTAATAACCAATCACTGTTTCACGTCGCGTGGGAACGACGACGTCTTCCACATCTTGAGTTTCGGCGACCCCGTCCATCTCTGCTGCACTACCCTGCACACTCTCGTCGACGTACTCCTCTGGCTCGCGTCCTTGGAGCTCGAGCAACTGACGGTTCGCCCGTTTGCGTTCTGTGTGTTCATCTTCCTCGCCTTGATCTCCATCCCCGAACAAAAGGGAAAAGTCTTCACCCGGAGACGAACCGATGCCGCGCTTGCGCTTGCCCGCACGCGGAGGTGCTGCATCAGACGGACCACTTCCCTGACTTCGAACGGGAAGCGAGCACGTGTGAGATGGCGGACTGCCTTCGGGTGTGCTGACTGTATTGCTTGAAACCCGCCGGGATTCCTGCCCAGCCGCTGGGGGAGTAGCTTCGGCCGCAACACGAGGAGATGACCGGCGTTCCGCGGGGACTGGAGCCCCAGGCGCTTGGCTGTTAGACTTCCGAGATGTCAGAGGTCCCTTCTGCTGAGACAAGCGGCCTCGCTGATTGCCTGAAGCAGCGGGTTTCATGGCTGCAGAACGCGAATGAGCACGCCCTGCCTTCTCCCCAGACCTTTTCGCGGGGTCATTGAGCCTCAGTAGGAACACAGGATGCGCAAAGTCGGGAAGCAAAGGAAAAATGATGGCGAGAGCACTCAATCAGTTGAGAACACGTGAAAAGGTCGAAGCACGCCTCTGGTACTAGCGCGGGTTAGGCATGAGATTATTCTGGTACGAGCACGTGATGGTTAAAGACATCACGGGCAAGCGCTGGTTTAGTAGGCAGCAGAATAGCACATCACTTTGCTACATCGACGTATCAAAAAAACATTTCCGTTACAACTATGGTACTCCAGCAAAAATTCTGGTCCAGTCACTGGCCGGAACCCGAAACGCCCCTCATCCCCGTGCTGAATGGGAACGGCCAAAAAAGCTGGCAAAATATGGCTGCCCGCGAACCAACGACCCACGGACCACCGTTCATTGCTGGCAAAAATCCAGCATTTTTTGCCCCCAAAAATAGCAACATCATTGCTTTTATTAAATTTATCATAAATCTGACCTTCCTGTGATGTTCCATAGCCTGTAATTGTGAGTTTCTCATATTGGATTGAGCCATCCCCCTCTTCAATGGCTGATGAGCGCTTTCAAACAACAACTCTTGTACATGTCTTACATTACCGAACAGTGGCAATGTATGTGTGAAGAACTCCAACAGTCTGTGAAGGTTTGGTTTGTCCAAATGAGTGGAGGCAAAGCTGTTTGTGCCACACAGCTTATCTACTCGAGATAGGTAACGAAGTGCCATATTACGAATATCCAGAAGTCTCTTGGTTCCTCCTTCTTCATTGTGTGTGTCTAATGACCTCTTACCATCTATCCTTGAGTCCGGAAAGTACTGCGTTCTGCTCACGAGAGAGGAAAACAGGTCGCGGAGGTCGAGAGCTTCATCGATAGTAGCACAGTTTCCGCTCTCTCTCTCGCCTGTGATTTTAATCACGTACCAAGCACTCTTCATCGCCCGTGGTGCTACCAAGAGCAGGCAGTACATAGACGATATCGTCATTGAATGTAGCACATGCTTGTCATGGTTAATTAGGCTCTCCTGATATATGAGATAGCCATCCTTCAAAGCCATCTTGGCAATTGCCTCGGCATCTTTGCGTACATCTTTTGGGAGCAGTGTTATACAGAGATTCATGATGTCGCGACCAATCCCGAGGAAAAGATGATCGGGAGCCACAACGCATGAGCGATACGAATCGAAAACAGAAGGAACAACCGGTTTGCTACTGCCGAGTACACGAGGCACACGAGCGCGAACTTGTCGCAGTTTCTCAGAGAGTTGATGAAGTGCCTGCAAACTTGTCTCAAACGTATCTGCGTCATCCATTCCAAGGGCTTGCAACTCTTCCCTGGATAATTTCGATCTCCTGAATGCAGTAGCCCGATTCTCATCTCTGGCGAAAGATGGATGGTCGGAATGGATGCGAGTTGTGTAACAATACTTGCTTCCTTCAAATCCAGACTTTTCGTACCTACCATAGCTGCATAAGTGACATGGAACATTGGAGCAGTGCCCTAGTAGGTCCAAAGTGTGGGACACTGCAGGATAGTCTCCAACGTACCCGACGACATCAAGAAAAAGAACAACCGTCTCTCCTTTTGCAGTGGTCATCTCAAATCCCTTTTCTGTCCCCTCAATGATATCATCAATAACTGCCCCCAGTACCTCGTTTGTAGATACCCCTGGAGGAGTTAGCCCGATAGGTCTGATGGCTCCTGCTCCATTGCGGTTCTCCGGAGCCATACCTATTGGCAGCATGTATACACCACCCATGCTTCCTTTCTTTCCAATGTACGGCGTAAATTCATCAGAGTACAGAAAAATTCTATACACAACGTGCTTTCTTTCATCTTCCAAACGTCCACTGCTTTCCGCATCGACGCGATGACCCTTGTTCATTGGATTATCATCGGCAGATACTCGTTTCACTACGGTTTTGTCAAACATCTGGTTGTAAACGCCCCTATTCGTTCCAGTGAGATTCGAAACATTTCTTTCAGAAGATACAACCAAGCTGGTGGCGTAGTCGTCATCACAGTTCTGTCTTCTCCACATCCTATACACAAGGAAGGGTGTTCGAGTTGGTTCTTCCGAATCTTCGGCGTCTGGCTGTCCTGGGAATGCAAGTTCGACGACCATGTCACTGGGAAGGAATGCCCGAGATTCTGGTCTCTCCGTCTTCATCGTTTTGGTACACTTTGAATTGGACTCCGCCTGCGGTTCTGTCCAGTTTGGCTCATCGTAAACAAAGAAAGAAGATACAACTGCATCAAATCTCATGTTCGTCGAGGACGTTACTGCAAACTGGGCTTGCATTAATCTGCCCTTCACCGCGTCACTTGTTTCGAACGTAATGTTAAGAAGGAGCCCTTTTCGCAGTTTCACCGTCACACCATCTTCGGTTGGAATCCGATAAACAGATAGACTCCCAGCCCTATCCCTGATTATTGGAGTGTCCTCAATATCCGATAACCTCGGTATCTCGATTGACGGATCCATATCATGCCGTCTTCCTTGCACCATCTCCCGCAAGAGCGCTGTCCTGTGAGGTATACTTTCCAACGCCAGCCTTCGACCCAGACTTCGACAAATCCACGTTAAACATTTCTACATGACAAGGAACGAAGAAGTTGGATTTCGCAAATGGACGAACACGTCTCTTCAGAGTAGATGTACTTGGCAGTTGGAGAGTGAGCTGCCTTTCATTCGGTCTCCAGTTCCTAAAGTTGGCAAGTGTCTGATACGCAGTCTCGCTGAGACGCGTCCTCCCAGTTGCTGTTATCAGTGATGCAATATTTGTCCAGGTCAATCGAATTCCACCAGAAGCGCTTTCGAACATGCTGTCTATCAGCTCCTCAGACTCCTCAGCTTCGTAGGCATTGTCCTGCTCAACGCTCAATCCAATGTCTAATCCAGAAATTCGTTCGCTTTCTTCACAACGGAGCGGGCTATTTCGTTTGGGGTGAGGACTTGATGGAAGTGCCTCCACGTCGTCATGCATGACACCTTGGTATTCTTGGAGGTCGCTTAAAAGCCCGTCTTTCAAAAGGGAAGCGTAAGATTCTGACTGACCGTCTAGTTACATGAACCCATCTCCTGGACGTTTAGCTGGCTTTGCAGACAGTTGCCTACATGGCCTTGCTCTTTTTCGATGTCTTTCAAACTGAAGTTCAGAAAAAGATGGTGCGTGCTCATCCGAAGTAGTCCCTGGTGATGAAACACCTTCGGAACGCTTTGCATAAGACCCGCGTTTTTTAAGAACCCAACGACTCTTGCTTTGGCGCCCCGTCTGCGACGGTTTCGACTAGGTTTGCAACTGGAAGTGGGTCTGCAGTAAGACTTGGCATGAACCTCGGCAATTTACAAGACATCAGCAAGCTTACTGCTCTAGAGCCGAAAGAAGGCCTTTTGTCACATTTGGCAATGCATACGGGTGTGCCGTTATTATTAAAGCTTGGTTCAATGAATAGAAACGGTAAAAAGGATATGCTCATACTCGCATTTGGATGTGATGCCGCATGCAAAAGCTCAATGAATGGCTGTCGTTAAGGACAGCCATGCCATACGGAATTCGGTAATTTCAAATTGAGATTTCAGTACCTATATTCTGCTACTGACCCGTGCCAATGAAAATGCAACTTATTTTCACTCAGATGCCCTGCCAGAACTCAGAAAAGCCGTAGTTTGAAATATCTAGCTACCGGTTTTTCTGAGCACTGCATATATATATGCAGCAATATAGTTCCAGGACCAGATCCAACTCTCTGCACGCCCGTCGTCCGCAGTCTTGACCCACCATGCATCCCCTTTTCTGACAGTTTCCTTTCTGCGAGTTGCAGGTTTGGTTGAGATATCATCCACAGTAAGTGAAGCCACTTCTACCACATTCTTCCCCGACAACGCATCCATTTTTCTAACAGTTTTCTTTCTGCGAGTTGCGTGTTTGATTGAGATATCATCCACAGTAAGTGACGCCACTTCTGCCACAGTCCTGACCCACCACGTATCCACTTTTCTAACAGGTTCCTTTCTGCAAGGTGCGTGTTTGGTTGAGATATCATCCACAGTAAGTGACGCCACTTCTACCACAGTCCTAACCATCCACGAATCTATTTTTCTAATAGAGTCCTTTCTGCGAGGTGCGTGTTTGGTTGAGATATCATCCACAGTAAGTGACGCCACTTCTGCCACAGTCCTGACCCACCACGAATCCATTTTTCTAACAGGTTCCTTTCTGCGAGGTGCGTGTTTGGTTGAGATATCATCCACAGTAAGTGACGCCACTTCCACCACAGTCCTGACCCTCCACGAATCCATTTTTCTAATAGTTTCCTTTCTGCGAGTTGCGTGTTTGGTTGAGATATCATCCACAGTAAGTGAAGCCACTTCTACCACAGTCCTGACCCACCACGAATCCATTTTTCTAACAGGTTCCTTTCTGCGAGTTGCGTGTTTGGTTTAGATATCATCCATAGTAAGTGACGCCACTTCTGCCACAGTCATGTCCCACTGCGCATCTTCGTTTTTGACAGTTTGCTTTCTGCGAGTTGCGTGTTTGGTTGAAATCGCATTCGGAGACACGAGTGCGCTGCAGACGTTCGGTAGGTGAGCGCTTTCTCTAGGAAATGCCGTTTTGCGATTACCTACAAAGCTGTAACGTAAGTTTGCACATTCTCTAACACATTGAAAGTTTCGAAGAACTGTTCTGACCAAGCCTCACAGCGTTCCTTGTCTCACTGCAGGTCAACCCGCCCGTCTTTTAACTCAGGATCAGGTAAGCCATCAGTACACCCTCCTTGGTCTCTCAGAATTCCAATCCACCATCATGACGTACTGTGACCGTAACTGACCTCTCCTGTTATGTTTCTTGGCGTTGATTATTGTATTTAACGGAAGTGCAATGAACCACTGCTACGGTATTCCGGTATTTGGACGGGGTAGATGTAGTGTATGTAGCCGTAACAATACTTTTTGGTTGCTACAAATAAATGTGATGTGAACGCCGCTGGAACCGCTATCGGTGTCATCCTTCGGGTTGGGACCGTTTCTGGACCAGCGGGGTGATATCACCTTTGCAAGAAAGGTACTGGACTAACATTTCATTGACTGAGAGTAGGTCGGAGCATTACGTCTAGTGCTGCATTGGAGCTGCGAATGGAGACATATTTTCATTGCCTTGGAGCAGCAAAACATGGTCGTCGGTGGCTGCGCATATGCAGCGATGATCACCGTCTCATCATTGCATCAATGTAAAAACGTTTGGACCTGCGGGACCTGCCCGTGTACAGCGCCAGCCAGCCATCTACCGTCGCAGGCCAGGTAGAGCCGCTGTGCCATAACTATGCTGCTTTTCAGGCAATGGCGTTTGGCACTGCGAGACTTACCCGTGTGCAACGCCAGCCAGCCATCTACTGCCACGGGCCAGGCAGAGACGCTGTGCCATAACTATGCTGCTTTTCAGCCAATGGCGTTTGGCACTGCGAGATTTACCCGTGTGCAGCGCCAGCCAGTCATCTACCGCCACAGGCCAGACAGAGACGCTGTCCCATAACTATTTCGATTTTCAGCCAATGGCGTTATTTGTAAAAAATGTGCAAAATCGCGACATGAAATCAACAAGCGTTGCTACATTTATGACACATTTTTTGCTGGCCCGGACCAAAATAGTTGCGCCGATTTTTTATTGCCTCCGATAGGCTGATTTGACCTTCCTGTGATCGCCTTGCCAACAACTGGAAGACTCGTCTGGCAATTGAAACTGAAGGCATTGACACCAGTGAGAACAGATAGAGCTTTGAGACAGCGAAGTCGGTTTTAAATCTCTTGGGGTTTAGGGGATATTCGCTTATATAATATATAGATGGGATTAGGGGAGTAGGAGGGATTAAGGGATTCGGTGGGATTAGGGGGAGTAGGAAGGATTCGGGGATATTTCCTATGTTTAGTTCTGGCGTCAGTTCCCGCGGGACGATACGTTTTTGACACATGTCAGGATCGATATGTAATGACAAAAAACGTATCGTCCAGGCCTGATTCGACGTATGTGCGATTTTGGTACTGTCTACGGTATATGACCCAAAACGTATCGTGCCGGGCGGTTTTAACGGCGACAGTTTTCTGGTGGGACGATACGTTTTAGGCCGATTTACGCGGCGGCACCCCCATACGCGCTGTATTGGCAACATTGCTGTTGGGAATTTCTGACTAAAATTTTGCCGACGGCGGCGCACAGCCAATAAAATGTCAGTGCGCAAAATTTAGTTTTTGCCGTGTGCGATTAGAGGCGCATGAGCAATATTATTAACTTCATATTTTATCACGTACCGTGTCCCTCGTCTGGCAAGATTGTCAGATGCCCAAAACGTATCGTGCTGGGTGGGGCAATTACAGCAGGCAGATTTAGTGGCAGGGCCTTATACTGCACTAACAGTGTCCTAATGCGCATGTACGAATTACACAATAAGGCATAAGGTAATTAATTTAATTTATTTGAATTACACAATAAGGCGGAGTAATTTATGTCCTGAACATCAAAGCTTTCTAAGTTATTTACTGCGCGAAATTGAAAAGCGCCGTATGCAGGTTTCGATGATCGTTGCCTCAACGACGCATTTTGGACGGGTGTGTCAGAGATGCGTTGGGGAGGGATGCGCGCACGATGCGTTCTGGAGAGGTGCGTCTAGGATGCGAGCTGAGGGGGTGCGAGAATGATGCGTTGGAACGGGTGCCAGAATGCTACGTTGGAGAGGGGTGCGCTCGTGAAGTGTTCTATAGGGGTGCGCTCATCATTCGTTTTAGAGAGATGCCAGAATGATACGTTCGAGAGGGGTGCTGCCACGACGCGTTCTGAGGGGGTGCGAGATTGATGCGTTCGAGAGGGGTGCGCCCATGATGCGGTCTGGAGGGGCGCGAGAACAATGCATTTTGGAAGGGTGCAAGAATGATACGTTCGGGACGGGTGCGCCCACGATGCGTTCTGAAGGGGTGCCAGAATGATACGTTCGAGAGGGGTGCGCCCACGACACGTTCTAGGGGGGTGCGAGATTGATGCGTTCAGGAGGGGTGCGCCCATGATGCGGTCTGGAGGGGCGCGAGAACAATGCATTTTGGAAGGGTGCGAGAATGATACGTTTGGGACGGGTGCGCCCACGATGCGTTCTGAAGGGGTGCCAGAATGATACGTTCGAGAGGGGTGCGCCCACGACGCGTTGTAGGGGGGTGCGAGATTGATGCATTCGGGAGGGGTGCGCCCATGATGCGGTCGGGAGGGGCGCGAGAACAATGCGTTTTGGAAGGGTGCGAGAATGATACGTTCGGGAGGGGTGCGCCCACGATGCGTTCTGAAGGGGTGCGAGAATGATACGTTCGAGAGGGGTGCGCCCATGATGCGTTCTGGAGGGGCGCGAGAACGATGCGTTTTGGAAGGGTGCGAGAATGATACGTTCGGGAGGGGTGCGCCCACGATGCGTTCTGAAGGGGTGCCAGAATGATACGTTCGAGAGGGGTGCGCCCATGATGCGTTCTGGAGGGGCGCGAGAACGATGCGTTTTGGAAGGGTGCGAGAATGATACTTTGGAGAGGGCTACTCGCAAGACGCGTCTTGCAAGGGGCCTGAACGGTGCGTTTGCATGTTTCTTTTCTGTTTCAGCTACTTCGGTAGTAGATGGCCGTTACGAAAGCACAAGTGTAAATTTTGTGGGGTTGTTTGTGTAGTGGAGAAACAGCAAAACGGCACAATTGGTGAGCATAGCAGTTGGATATGGCGCGACGTAGAAGATGTATAAATGAATGATTCAACAAAAACGGCGGGTAGTGATCGCACGGGCACATGGAAATGTGAGGATCGCTGTGACATGTGAATGGTTCCGTTTTCGAGAAGATTGAAGCTTTCTATCGTTGAGAGTTTATTGAAAATGTGGTCCTAATACTGCAGTATGTGGATATCGAAAACTACTGGCAGTCCAGTTGGAGAAGACCTTGATGTATGGCCCAAGCCAGTGGGAGCCATATTGTCAGAGGCATATCGTCGTTATTCTCGTCAGCGGACTCTATGGATGCATCCGAGAAGATGACGGCTAAGTCCTTCTCAGTGACCCGGGCCAGGCGGTCACGGAGAACGGAGTTGAAGCGGCAAAGGATTTCGGAAGGGAACAGGTTTTCAGCGATCTGTTGCTGGAAAGACTTCATTCGCCAAAGGTTCCAGGCGAGTGATATCATAGGACGTAGATCGCAACGACCGTATTGGCCGAATGTGGGGTGAAGTGGTTGGCCAAGGCAGTGCGAGAGGCGGCAATCATAGCACTTGAGAGGGACTTTTCTTGGGACGGGGCAAGACGGGACGAAATGGGTCGTAGAGAAACAGGCATAGAAGCTTCTTTCCATGAATGGACAGTCATTCTGAGGATGTTCCGTACCGGAACGGCGGGGAGAAGCGTGGCATAAGAGACACGTCGTCTTGGTTAGGAAGAGGAATTGAGTTACTAAATGAACCGTGGATTCGGTGTCAATTGCCTGGAAGTGACTAAATGGCAACGATAGGGGAGGTGACGGGGAAGGCAAAGGGTTTGTGGGAACATTAGGTTGGGTTTGGCGCGCCATACTGGGAGAAGTTCGTAAGCTCTTGAATGAATTTCTTCCCGATGGTGGAAGTGATGCGGGCCGTTTGCCCGAAAGGACTTGCTTCAAAGATGGTGACGCCATCGGAAGTAACCGTGGACGGACTGGAAATGGTGCTTGCTGAATTGAAGGTGATGCTGAAGGCAGCAAGCGTTCACTTGATTGTTGTGGGGAGAAGCTAAGGATTCTTCGAACTGGAGGGGCTGGAGGGGGGTTGGTTGGAGCGGATTGCTCAAGCAAGAGAAGCATTTCATCGAAGTTGTGCTGCGTGGATGTGGTGGCTCCGATTTGGTTTTGCCGTTGAGGCTCGAGATGGTTTTGATTTTGATCTTGATGTGGAGGTGGCAACTGCGATTGCGATGGTGTGGTGTGAAGCGAATGTTGCTGAGACTGGGATTGCGAATTTGCATCCCAAGGTCTAGAGGTATCCGGTGTGTGAAATTGTGAACTCTGAGGGGTGTGCGGTGCATTAGTTGGCTGGGAGGGGAACATAGATATGCAAACATCGCACCAGACTGCGTGCTTGTCGAAGCGACAGACACCAGAGACTTGGCCATCCATGGCTGTGTAAAGTGCATCTTTTCGGCAATCCGTGGTATTGAGGACCC
>NW_005178698.1:0-11065 GCF_000350225.1 Chondrus crispus | reverse complement strand
TCAACACAATAATTCCACAACTATTCAAAACACTCGCCATCCAAAACAAACTCCCGCTCGCATACAGAACGGACAACGCCAAGGAATTCACTTCGTCACATGCCAAGGCTACGTACAGTTCGCACGGCATACAGCACATCACAAACACGCCCCATCAACCGCAAGAGAACTCAATAGCAGAGCGGATCAATAAGACGCTCTTGACAAATGCGCGCGCCGCATTACACCACGCAGACCTTCCACCACAATTCTGGGAAGATGCTGTACGAGATGTAGCCTTCAAATACAACATCATGCGGCACAGCGCCACCCAACAAAGTCCATGGACACTCGGGCACGGACGCCAAGCCCACATGACCCGCATCTTGGCATTCGATCATATCGGAACCGCCCCCATACACGCCCACAAAACAAAACTACAAGGGCGCAGCGAACCCGCAAGAAATATGTACCCCATATCGGAAACCCACGTCATGACCCTCACCATACACAACCCCCGATACCGCATCATCAGGGCGATCGACCTCCGACCATACGCCAGGCACCAGGACCCCAAGCACACGTCCAACCGAGCATTCAATGTCACAACCTCTCGACACAAAAAGCGTCAGAGAACGCGCACACCAACACGACACGACCCGCCGCCCAGCAAAGTCGACGCCACCACCACAGCACCCCGGCACGTACACGCAGCGCGCCAATACCCCGACGCCCAACAATGAGCAGCAGCACACAACGACGAGCTAGACACCCTAGACAAACAGCGCACTATCAAATGGATCCCAGCGACAAAAGTGCCGCCCGACGAGGCGCTCATCCCATTAACAATGACATACCAGTACAAGCGCACATCCGAAGGCACAATCGCCAAACGCAAAGCCCGTTGCTCCATACGAGGTGACGGCATGAAGGCAGGAAAGCACTTCGACCCAAAGAAAACATCCACATTCATGGCCGAAAAGACATCTGTACGCACCTTACTCGCAATCGCAGCAGCAAACCAATGGCCCGTACAATACATGGACATCACCGCAGCATATCTCCATGAGTCCCACGACCAAAAATTCCCCGTCTCCGTCCGCCAGCACCCACGATTTGACGGCTCAATGAAACATCCCCACCAAGCGGGACAGCTTCTAGGCAACCTCTACGGAGGCCGTTCAGCAGGACATCGCTACACATCCGGACTGCAAAAACACCTAAAATCGCACGGCTACCGCCAATGCGACAGTGGCCCCTGCCTGTTCACCAGCGTCAAGGCCAACAGCACGCTGCTCGTCATCGTCAGCGTGGACGATTTTTTAGTCACCGCGTCGCACCAACAACACCTAATCGACGACCTCCAGGCCACGTTGCAGAAGAAGTACAACATCAAAAACCTCGGGTTTCCAACCACGTATCTCGGCTGGTAGATCACACGAGATGCACAAGGCAGCATACACGTATCACAGCAACAGGCCATCGAAACCATACTCCAGAAGCACAACATGGCCGAATGCAACCCCAAAACCACACCCGCACCGCAAAAAACAAACAAAACGACAATGAACGAGACGGCACCCGTTTCCCCCACGCTAGCCATCCACTATCGCTCCACCCTCGGAGATCTGAGATATGTCGTCGACAGCACTCGATATGACGCATATCATACCACTAACCAACTAACACGACACAGCCAGAAACCGACCCGAGCAAACTGGCATCAACTAAAATGGTTACTACGGTACCTCAAGGGCACCAAAGCCCAAACCATATCCTACCACGCCAGCTCACCCATCTGCCTCCGAACGTACTGCGACGCCGACTACGCAAACGCGAAAAGTCGCAAGTCACTCACAGGAATTATCCACACAATCGGGCACTCACCGATAGCATGGACCTCCTCTCCGCAAGATGTCGTGGCCCTATCCACGTGTGAAGCTGAATATATAGCAGCCTCCCGCGCAGCCCAACAAACACTATGGCTCCGCCGGCTGCTCCAGGACATGCAGCACCCCCAAAAACACCCAACTACCATCTTCATAGACAACAAATCAACGATCCAAATAGCCGAAAACTCGGCCCCCACACGTCGACGCAAACTCATCGATGTGAGGCACCACCACCTCCAGCACCACATTCAGAGCGCGAACATAGCAGCAGAGCACATCCCCACAGTGCACAACCCCGCCGACCTATTCACCAAAGCGCTAGGCCCCATTCGGTTCAAGGAGCTGTGCCAAATCATCCAACCAAACGGCACCCGCAGCCCGGATCCAAGAGCACACCCCAGCTCCATCTCCGCGCGCACCCCTCAGCGTCCCCCGGGACTGACGGACCGCAAATCTCTTCATCAGACGCTGAAGGGTGCACGCGTCACGGACCGCAAGGACAGACTGTCCGCATTACAGTCTGTCACACGCGGTACTTAGACCCACGAGACGGCGACGACGAGTAAAGACTGAACCACGAGGATTACGATTTATCAGTCCACTGGGATTTGGCGAAAACAACCACGGACACATAGGGCCTCCTTTAAGACAGCATGGACAGCCATGTTTGGATGTACAGTATATGTTCGCGATTTTCAAAATATTACATGTCCAATAATTTAATGTATTCTGCCAGCGCGCCGTGATCCGTAAATTGGCTCAAGGGGTGCATCATACCGTATCGTCTCACACGATCCTTCATTCATCCATCCCTCACACAATCACCATAGCACATCATGACGACACGATCCCCAGGCTCTTGGTCATCAAGAACATCTTCGGACTCCGATTCGTTTGTCGTCGTGGCTGGGGCTGCGTACCACTGGATGAGGACCAAGTTCACAGGAAAGCGCCGACCCAAATCATATGTTCAGCGTCTCCTTCCATCTCGACATTCAGTGTCCTTTGACGACATTACGAGAGCACTAGGCCCTGATCTGTTTCGAAAGTCATACCGCATGTCAGAAGCAGCATTTGCTCTGTTGCTAAACGAGGTGCAAGATCTCATTGACAAACCATTCAAGGCGGCCACAGAATATCGAGAGGAGTACAGTTCCTCCCGCAGTTAGGCTGGGAATCACCTTAAGAATATTAGCCGGAGCAAGCTACCTCGACCTTGTCCTTGCCTATCAAGTGGCAGAAAGTACTTTGCACGAAGTATTCAATTCTACGTGTGAGGCACTGATGACGCGGCTTCGTTTGAAAGGGTTTCCTACTAGTAGCGCAAAGAAGGATAGGGGTACAGTACCAAGGGGTAAGATAGTGGTTCGGGTTGTTGGTTCGGGCAGATCAGAGGAGGGAGAGACGGTTCGGGGTAATGAGGTCTTGGTTCGGTTTAGTTTTCTTCTGCTCTGGTCATGTTAGGACCTTTGCCTATTGCCTATTTATATTCTACGGGAGGGATTCCTGACATATGCAGTCTCGAATTGTGCTCCAAAGTCACAGTTGCTGAGAATCTACGTGCGTCAAGGTGTGTCAAGGATCATCTGAGATCAGCACACTGCGCACGTATGATCAGACGTAATATTTGGCCCACCGCACCAATTTGTAGAACTGCAATTCATGTTTCACATTCACTCTCTTCTGAAAACCCCCTTAGCCAAGGAATTGTTCGCTGTCACGATGTTGGGATTCTTTAAAGTCAAAGGGGAGCTTGCCAGAGAACATCATCAACTGTAGGGAATCGCAAAGAGGGCTGTCGGGTTTTGTAAGCGGGTCAGCAGGATTAAGACGTCCGGGAATCTAAATCATACGAGCGATCTTCTTGGTTTCAAACTCATACCGAATGAGGTTCACATCGGCGCGAATGGGTCTGTCAGTAGCGTTGCGGCATGTAGAGAGGGAGTGGTACAAATCTTTTGAGTCCACAGCCATGACGAGATCAATCTGGATACCCAAAAGTTCTTGGAACGCTTGAGCTAACACTTTTCCTTCGTCAATAACGGAACCAGCCGCAAGCGTTTCAGCGGCGCCAATTGATTTGACGGGGCGACGGGATTTGTGAGAAGACCAGCTTAAGGTGTGAAACGACGAGTTGATATCAATTTTGCCGATGAAAAGACCGGCTATAAAGCCAAGCTGGCCGCTGTCGCTTTCCTTGAACCTCCCTGCATCTGAGAAGACTAAAATACTTAGCCGTAGCTCCCCTTGGCCGTGTGGACGAGACATCGTGATCGTGGTGCCTAGCTTCTTGAGTTTGCGAAGCATATTGTTTTGACATACAATATCCTTCACAAGAGGATCAGGCCGGCGCTGTTGCAAATAGCTGGTAGCAAAAGAGCAAAAAGGGCTTGAAGAGCTTCCAATAAATCCGAGGGAACCGTTGAGGGATCCATACGAAAACAGTTCAACCGCATCTAGTGACTCTTCCAGTTCTTGGCGGCGGGGGCGGGACATGAATACGGTTCCAATGCCATCAATTTCTCATCACCAGAAATTCTAACAGTGTATTCTTCCTGCGAGATTGATAGTCCATAAAACATGAAGGTCCCAGGTCCAGAAACAATTGTGCCAACCTTGTATTTCTGAGAAATCTGATTAACCAAGCTCTTCAGATCTTCTTTAGTTCCTGAAAGTAAGATCATCTACAACTTTGACCGCTAGGAGGGCAAGTTTTCCATCGGCTTTCATGAAGAACAACTGTGGGACGTACACAAGCTGCTTGAAACCGAGGGTGCAGAGGAATGTGTCACTGTGCTGTTGCCATTTCGCGTTAGCATTAACGAGTCCATAGGCAGCAGTGAGTAGCAGCCAATAAAAACCACGTCGGGAACACTCTCGCGGCGGTACGACATATACGTCACGTTTTGCAGCACCTGTTTGAAGGAAGGCGGACTTGATGTCAACCTTGGTCAGAGACCACTGAAAGATCACACAAAGGTAAAGTAAAATTCGGAAGCCAACGGGAGGACAAGTCTGAGAATCAGTCTTCAGTTGGTCCTTGTCTTTGTCCTTGTTGCTGTGGGGGGCAATTCTTGCCTTGCACATCCGCGATCCGTCATCAAGGGTCTTAATTTTGTATAAAACATGGCTGGAGATAGTGTTGGCTTCTTTTGGTACTCGAGAGACGTGGACGTCTTTTGTTTCCTTTCTGAAATTGTCCTGTTCTGTCTGGTATGCATTTGTTAATACAAAAGTAGGTATGCCGTCGGCTTGATGCAGCAAGAATTCCTTGGAGTAAAACATGTCAAAGTACTGGTCGGTAATATGCTTCTCCTGGCTGGTTAGTTCTGTTCCAGGCAAGAGTTCGACTTCGTGCGCCATCAGAGAGCTTTGTTGGCGAGTGGTCATTCCATGCACGCTTACGGGGTTTTTGGAGCTGTTAAGTTCCGGTTTCGGAGTACTGTCAGATGCATCTGGCAGAGGTAGGTACAGAAGTGGGTCGTGATTTGGAGTAGGAGAAGTGTAGTACGATAGGGATGAGTCGTCTTCTTGGTCTGGTGCTGCCTCAGCGGGGTTGAGAGGGGTTTCGATGAGTAGAGGATTTCGGTCAGTTGGAGAATTAGAGTACAGTTCACTGACATTTTCATCCACAGCTGCGCTAAGAGAGCGATCCAGAGTGCCGAGGGATTCCTGAATTACATGGGCAAGTTCATTTAGAGGCAGGGCAGGCCTAATATCTTCAACAGCAGCACGTAGCACCCTGCCGTTGCGACCTGCAACAGTGACAGTGCGAGAGGGATGGTCATGAGCGAGTACAGGTTTCGTAGATGTCCAGGTTCCATGTTTCTCATGGGACTGTTTCAAGTACAATTGAATATGGTCACCAACTTTAACGGGAATATCACGAACGGCCTTGGATCGCATCAGCAATGTGAGCTTGCGCTTTGCTAGAAGAGCTTTGTGTGCCTCTGTTATTTCATTCGGGACTGTGACAGGGGCCTGGTCAGAAGTGACAGGACGGGTATAACCTTTTGAAAGCTCGTGCGCGGACAAGACGTCACTTCCGTAAAGATCATTAGAAATGCGGAGGGCCTGTGTAACGAGGAGAGGGAGGGGAAATTTACCGTTGGAGTGCTTCAGTCGGAGATATATGGTTCTTATGACGCGTTGTTTGGATTCCAGTACATTTTTGTTGTGACGGCGTGGAGGAATAGGCCGTAGATGTATGCCAATTTTGGTAACATAGTCTTCAAACAGTTGATTGCGGAAAGCAGGGTCATAAAGGATGGTATGTGGGCACCAGAATGGAGTTATTCATAGCTTTTCAAACGCGATGATAGATGCCTGCATGCCCGTGTCGGTCACAGGTTCACCAGCTGAGTATCGAGAGGAGCTGTCCATGATATGAAACACTTTTTCTGAGTCCAAGAAGAAGTGGTCCACACACACGACGTCGTTGAACTCTCGAGACATACTGCTGAGAGAGACAGGTCTCTGCCCTTTCGGAGCTTGGACAGCAGTGCAATCCGGGCAACAGTCCAGTAAATGAGCCAGGTACTTCTGAACATCGGGGTTCCAGATCTTATTGCGTGACAGTAGCAGCTTGATGTCCTCAAAGTTAGAATGTCCACACACATGGTGGTGTACCTTGTCGACAATTGATTTTAGTTCGTTCCATGGACGGGCTGTATCGTCATTTGCGTCAACACGCATGGTTGCACGAAATGCACGGGTGGCACTTGCTTCGTTTAGACATGTAGCATCTGGGACGAAGACATTGAAAGGGATATAACTGTGCACGTCTGAGTCAACGAGAGAGATGGTCTCCTTGTCTGAACCGGGTAGAACGAGGGCATTTCTACCAATATGCTCTATGTTACAGTGCTTGGTAACATTTTTGCCGATGAGCCATTGAGAGGAGCCTTCAATAATTAAATGTCGGATGTCAACACTCTTTCCTTTGTCAGTCTTGGCAAACAGCATCACAGATCCAATTATGCGTCGAGATTCACTTGCGTGATCACCTGAACCGTACTGCCAGTACGGGCGGTTGAAGACGGATTCGGGCAAAGGGTCATACTAACCATTCCACTTGGGAAGTAGGATCGGTGCGAGTAACTCATATTCATCCTTTCCCATGCCGCTATACGGAGCAGCATCATCCAGAAGGGGACCATTAGAACAGTTGTTTGATGCAGTCGCAATATTGCCAAAGTGCGACATGTTAAAGGACAGTACGTTCTTGGGTTTTTGTTCAGAGTGTTTCTTCTGTGCTTCTGTCTCATGTTTGGAGCTGTGGTAACTGCCGCCTGATGCGTGATCAGAGGCCCAATGTCCGATACTTCCACATTTGTGGCACGTGCTTTTGCTTTTCATTTCAGCAAAGTCTTTAGGGCTCAACTTCGCTTTGGGCTTACTGTAGCCACGGCGCGAGTACTTGTTCTCGGAATTAGCATAAGGACCACTAGCGTAATGGGCTTGTAGGGCGGCGGTTCCATGACTAAATCCATTCTGATCATTCAGATCGGCTCCCTTACGCCTGTGGCACTGACGAACAACACCTGCTACAGCATTATACGAAACGGATTTCAGAAGTTCGTCAGTTGTGTCATCAGGGCCGTACTCGCCACTCCGAGGAGCGGCCGCAGTCAGGACAGATACACGTTGGCTGCTGTCGACATTAGCGTTAGCAAGGAGCATGAAGGTTACAAGAGCGTCTGGGAGTTGTGCTTCTGTAGACAAGGAATTGTACTTAGAAACTTGGGCCTCAAAGCGTGACTCAAAGTTCTTGAATGACTCATTCAGGCCACGTTTTGTGCTCATGACCTGTTGGAACGTCTGATACACATCACTGATTACCGCTAGCGGGTCCCTTCTGTAAACAGCCTTGACAATTTCAGATACACCTTCGTTCGACTGGATTGTTGTGCTCGGGATCCTTTTAGAGAGGTCAAGAGCTCTTCTATACAGCTGCGACTGTAGCATAATCCCTTGGAGTTGACCTGGAATCTTGTTGCTATTGGCCTCGGGCAGCCTGTCATGAAATACCTTCCACAATAGAACAGCATTTTTGTACTGTTCTTGATCTCCCTTCCCATCTGTCCACGGCACGCTGCGTACGTCCCAAGAGAACTTCGAACGTGAGGGCACGTCTGGGCCCATAACAAAGAAGGATAGGGGTACAGTACCAAGGGGTAAGATAGTGGTTCGGGTTGCTGGTGCGGGCAGATCAGAGGAGGGAGAGACGGTTCGGGGTAATGAGGTCTTGGTTCGGTTTAGTTTTCTTCTGCTCTGGTCATGTTAGGACCTTTGCCTATTGCCTATTTATATTCTACGGGAGGGATTCCTGACATATGCAGTCTGGAATTGTGCTCCAAAGTCACAGTTGCTGAGAATCTACGTGCGTCAAGGTGTGTCAAGGATCATCTGAGATCAGCACACTGCGCACGTATGATCAGACGTAATATTTGGCTCACCGCACCAATTTGTAGAACTGCAATTCATGTTTCACAAGCGTAGGTTTGCGATCCATTGCAAAGCGCTTTCAAACTTCAAGGAAATCTGTGAATCCGCTTTCGGGTGGCGTTGGTGCGGTAGACGGAATCTGTGTTAAAATTAAGAAGCCCGAACCTCAAGAAAACCCTGCTATGTTCTATTTGTAACGCCCTGCGCTCGCAACGATAGCTAGAGAGCGAGATTTCTACGGCACGATGCCTTGGGGCGTAGCAGGGCTGGCCTCGTAGCGCGAGCCTGCCGCCGAGGTGAGTGGACAGCCACCTCTGAGACTGCGATTCCGGGTACGTAGCCTTTGTAAGAGCTAGCGTCTATGCGCACCCGTACCCCGCTGGGTACTGTAAGTACTTTCTGGGCCTACCGCCGAGCGAAAAGCCCCACTGCAGCACAGCAGTGACCCTGGTCTGTCTGACCAGGAGGTGTGTACGGCGCAGCGCGACTTTCGTCGCCTGACAGGGACGACACCGGGCGGAGAGTGCGGATTGCCGCACCCGTTCGGGTTTTGTAACCCTAATCCCCTAATAAAGGCGGCATGCTGCGTTGGGATCCGGGGAACCCGGAGAGACGCACGCGTTGACTTTGCCCATTCTATTGCTTTCCCATAGATACATCGCTCCTTTACTCTGAGCGCCGCGAGCGCCCTGTCCGACGTAGAAGCGCTTACTACCGAGTCCTGTGATCTGTCACAGAGGGCAACTTTGCGAAAACACATTCGAGGTGTGCATGAAACTTCGGTGCGGTAAACGGGCGACATCTGCTCTTTCAAGCTAGGAACAAAGGACATTATTCGCAAACAGATTCGGACGGTTCACAAGAAAGAACCAGGGCATCAAGATTACTCATCATCCAGATAAGCGGACAAGTCAATAGTTGCGATGACCAGCTAACCGTAGTCTGAATGAGTTTGCAAGCCACCTCATAAACAAAAAAGTTTCGAAAACTTTCCGATCTCACTGAAAATCTCATGCCCATAAATAAATTCATCACAAGACAGTAATATACTGTAGAGGACCAATTTAGCAATAATAGTCATGAAAGAAGTGAAAGTACCCTTGGTACTGTACGTAAAATCGGTGACATTTAATATCCTCTTTGCGCAAGACTTTTCTAATTCCATCCGGCATAGTCATCTGTTTAATGGATTGATTTAAGATGATTTATTTCGTACAGACGATGACGCAGGGAAGTACAATGTTGTAAGTACCGTACACGTCCAAAATCGCCTTCATGTCTGTAATGATTCCCATGTACACCTGTCAAACGCACACACGCACGCCAGGTGTCCACCCTAGAGACGGCGCCTCCGCCGCCGTCCTTCTTAGTGCACCGACCTCTAGCCTCAGTAAACATCGGACCATCGTTCCTTGCACCACAGTTTATGGTCCCGAATCGCAAAACCACCCTGCAACACGATCGCAGACCGCCCCTTCGAAGATCAAAACGCCACTCACCCGGCGTCACACCCCCTGCACCACGCGGCAACACCCCCGCCAGCCTGCAGTACAACCCTCCACCAACTAACTCTGCCTCCCCATCGCTCCCCCTCGTCGAGCGTCACACCGTAGATCGTCCCAACCCAGTCCTGCCAGTCCCGCCTCCGTCACCACACGTCGAGCGCCGCCTCGCAGCACTTACCACTCCCCACACTTCCCCATCCCCACACCGCACCACCCCCGCGAGCCCCACCACGCAACCCTCTCTCACACCACCGCCATCCCCCCCCCACCCATCCCATGGATCCACACGAGGAAACCGCCACTCCCAATCGGCGCCCCTCCCCCTTCTACGGACACCTACCCGCACTCCTCCCAGAAGGAACCAACTTCTCCATATGGAGACAAGCACTTCGAGACATCGCCGTTATCAATGACGCGCAACATGCGCTTGATCCCTCACACACACCCCCACAGGACCCTGCACAACAGGCCAAGCACACAAAGGACTGCGCCTCAATGCGTATGTTGATTACGAACAGTCTCTCACAGGACCTAGCGGAAACAACGGACCTAACCTTCGACGCTTCACCAGCCGAGCTACTGTCAAAAATCGAAACCCACTTTACGGACAGCTCCCCTACAACTCATCTACTCCTAAGGCAGGAAGCCGACCGCCTTCGCCTCACCACCGACACCACAGTCGACGAGTACATAAAAAGACACAGAACGCTACGTATGCGTATGCGTCTAGCAAAATACCCAAACATATCTGCCGACGAAACAGTAACCGTCGATGCCATTATCAAAGGCCTAGAACACCATAACGCCTTCAAACATTTACCCGACACATGGGCTGAGAACGCGTCCGTCCCGACCTCAATCCAGGCAATCCAACAACGCCTCAACTCAGTACAAGCCCGAACAACAGCCCGGCAAGACAAAAACAACCCACCCCCCAAGGGCTTAGGACCCCCGATCCCCGCCCGACCAAGCGTGAACCCCAAACCCGCCCACGAAGGCGGAACAGGGGACACCCTTACCCCCGGGGACAGTGGTACAACACGCAATACACACCCCAAATGCCACCCCCAACTCCGTACCAAATACAGACACCCCAACACTGGCAAACACCCCCGTCCTGGTCAATGCGGCCCGCCCCTGTCGTAGCACCAACGAAACGTCCCCCAACACGCCGCACAACCAAAACCCAACATGCAGCGGCGGACAGTACCAATGCCCTCTCCAATGAGCTACAAGCTTTTC
>NW_005178697.1:7013-11536 GCF_000350225.1 Chondrus crispus | reverse complement strand
CCACATAAACCTGGACCCGGGCACCACCTCGGTCGACCTATCCCTCTCGCCGAACCTAACAACCACCGTCCAGTCCCGCTCGCCCACCGACCCAGCCGCCCTGCCTCCCGACCTCCTAATCTACACCTCCCTCCGCCGCTTCGACTTCACCGCCCTCACCCCGTCCACCAAGTACTACGTCTTCGTGCGCCACCCCGACGACGACGACGACGACGACGCCGCCCCGATCCCCGCCGCCTCCGTCCGCACCTTCCCGGCCGACCCGTCGCGCAACCTCACCGTCGTCCTGGCCTCGTGCCAGTACCGCGCCTCGTGGGACCGCGTCTTCCCGGAGATCCGCGCCCGCTTCGACGCCGCCGAGGCCGACCCCGACCCCGACCCCTTCCTCTTCCTGCACATGGGCGACATTGCCTACCCCGACATCGCCGACAACGACCCCTCGCGCTACGTCCGCGCCTTCCGCGACGTCCTGCAGCGCGACCGCGTCCAGCGCGTCTTCTCGGCCATCCCCGTCGCCTACATGTACGACGACCACGACTACGGCCCCAACAACGCCGGCTTCTCTAGCCCGTCGCGCGAAGCCGCCCTTGCCAACTTCCGCGCCGTCGTCCCCACCTACGTCCTCCCCTCCGTCCACGCCTCGTACTACGCCTTCACCGTCGCCAACGTCCGCTTCCTCATCACCGACCTCCGCGCCCAGGCCCGCCGCCTCCCCGGCTCCACCCTCGGGCCCACGCAGCGCGAATGGTTCTTCGCCGAGCTCGCCCGCGCCACCGATTTCGACGTCGTCGTCTGGATGTCCTCCAAGCCCTGGATCGCCAAGGCGAAGGACCGCGCCGACTCGTGGGGCGGCTATGCGGAGGAGCGCAGGCTCGTCGCCGACAAGATCGTCGAGCTTGGCGTCACCAACCTCGTCGCCGTCGCGGGCGATGCCCACATGCTCGCCGCGGATGACGGCTCGCATTCGGACTACTCCGACCCGGAGGACGACCGCGCGGGCGGCTTCCCAGTCTTTCAGGCCGCGCCCATCGCAAACATCGGCACGTCGAAGGGCGGGCCGTATTCGGAGGGTTGCAACGCCTATCGCTTGTTTCCGAATTATCAGTATGGCATGCTGCAGATTACGAAGGGCGGCGATGGCGACACGCCTTGCGTGGAGTTTTCAGGCTACAAGGCCGGGCAGATGGACGAGCCGCTGATCCGGTTCAAGAAGTGCGGCACGATCGGGGGCGTGGATGGCGTGGGTGGGGACGACGACTCGTGCTCGCTGCCGCTGTTCCCGTGGTGGGTGTGGCTGCTTGTGGCGCTCGCCATCGTGTTCGGGCTGCTGGGATGCTGCGGCTGCATTACGTGTTGCATGCGGCGCAGGAGGAGGAAGCGCAAGTTCCTCGAGGAGGAGCAGACGCCGGAGCAGGTGTACATGCGGCAAGAGGACAGGTACAACGAGCCCGCGGCGAAGCCCAAGCTCACGCGGCGGTTCGGGAAGCAGTCGTCGAAACGGCCGACTAGCGCGGACGGGGCGGCGGCGGCGGCGGCCCCGAAACGGAGGCCGGGCACGGAGGGGCTTGCTGAGCCGGCCGCTGGACCGCGCGTCACGGACGAGGGCGAGCAGCGCAGGAACAGGCCGTATGCTATCGAACGGTACTCGGATCCTACCGCGGCGGCCGTCGCCGGAAATTACCCGGAGCCCGTGCCGCAAGAGGCCGTGCTCGATCAGAACAGCTCCGTCTCCGCGCAGCCAGCAACACCGGATGATGTTTCGCAGACTACGCAGAGTCAGAGGAGCGCCGTCGTGCAGGTGGAGGCAAATCTGAGACCGAGCGATTTTGTCATGTCGAGACCTCAGTGATGGTGTACAGTGCTTCCACGTTAACGGCGGCACTCTGGGTGGCTTGCTTGTTTTTGTCGTGGTAAAGCAAACGTCTTGGCGTTCTTGCCAATCCACTTTGATATATTTCTAACATACCAGCTGTACTGTATATATATATATATATATACTGTATATATTTTTTTAAAAGAGATGAATCTCAACACACATTGGCTTTCACACGGTGAAGCCAAAGAGCTTTTGCTAGTTGCGGGAGGGCCAAGTGGTTTTATGAAACCAAAGTGGAGCGTGAGCGTGCCGAAATATTCAAGGATCTCCTTCACGTTCAATCTCGCACAGTATTGCTGTGGAGACATACGCCTTGTTTGAGCTTTTTGCAAAAGGAATGGTGATTGTTGCCGTTTTAACCGTAAAAAGGGCTGCCCTACATGATCTTGACACACGCACCCCTTTTGGCATTGTTCTGTTGTGCTGCACAGCAGAACTATGCTCTGCGGGCGGCATGCACAGCCTGGTCCCAGGCAGCCAGGGACCAGATCCCAGGCAGCCAGGGACCAGATCCCAGGACCTGGTCCCTGGTTTCTGGAAAGAGAGGAACAATGCCTCCTACGGTAGTAGCCTATCGGTGTTTGCCAGCAAGAAGCACTCGTGTGCATGACGTGTAATATTCGACGATTGACTTTTTTGTTTCCCGAAATGGGCCCAAACACACAGATAAAAAACTTTATTTACAACCAGGGAGAACCCGAAACACACACATACACAGTAGAGCACCGCTTCGCTGTACACGCATTCCACCCCAATACAACGATAGTCCAACGCGCGAGCCACTTGTGATCTGTCCGTAGGGGATGGCGCGAGACCTCATGTGAGGTCTCGCACGCCATCCCCAACAGATTGTTGCTGTGAACAGCAACAATCCACACCGTGATCTGGTGCCCAGTACAAGTATACAGCCCGCTACGTCCTCGTCGTCCGCCTGTTAGCATGATGCACCCGAATTCAAGCCGGCACAATACTTTTCAGGCACTTGATAGCACCACGAGCTTGGATGCTGGTACCACAAGTGCCTAAACAGTTTGTGTGATTGTGAAAAAGAAGGAACCGTGCGGATCTAGATGTGTAGTGTATGTACCTCACCCTTGGTACTGTATCAGTATGGACCCAGTTGCAAATGTAACATGCGCAAGATTCCCTTTCGTCTCTATTTACAACTGCCGAATCACCTCGCTTTCTATCCTTAAAGATGTACGGTACAAGTTTTTTGTGCAACCACCCACGTATTACCCATGCTCATCCACTCCAACACGTACAAACATCTTTTCGCTTATTCACACATCCTCCTGCATATGTTCCCTTCAACATAAGGAGATGAGCACCACACCCGTACCGCCCTCACGTCCCCATCGAAATAGTCGGGATACCGTAATCCTCCTCCAGCATTTCCTTGGCGTCCTCATCCAAAGAACTGCCATACGACTTGCATAGAACGATGCCCAGCAACGATAAATCCGTGGTCCCCGAGTTGAGCAGCGACGCCGAGACAATGTCCCCATTATCAATGAGCACGGTATGCACGGTCGACCTCGATGTCATAGGGTCGCTCCCATGGACGATGAAGATGTTGTGTCTAAGAGTACTCACGAGTACCTGCTCGAGCGTCTTGTCAAAGTACGACGGCACAATGCGCGCAAAAATATTCGGACAGTACATCTTGAGCGTCATAATCGTGGCCTCTTTTGTAACGCAGTCGCAGTCCGTGACGTCAATACCCTGAACATGGCACCCGATGCCCTTGCACAGGTGGGCCACGCCGTCGTTGGAGATGTGGGCCAGGCCGCGTAGGCAGAGCTGCGTGAGCGAACCGCAGTGCTTTGCGATGTCGAGCAGGCTCTGGTCCGTGAGGTTGTCCACGTGGGCCAGGGCGAGCAGGCGCAGGCTGCGTCCGCATCCCTCGGCGACGCGGGCGACGCCGGCGTCAGTGACTAGGCGGCAGTAGGTCAAGTCGAGCGTGTGCAAGGCGTGGCAGCGGGCGATGTGCTCCAGGGCGCGATCTGTGAGCAGGGAGCACTTGCGCAGCAGCAGTTTGTTGAGGCGCGGGGCCGTGGCGGCGACGAGGGCGATGACGACGTCGTCCTCGACGGCGGGGACGAAGGACAAGTCGACGCTGCGCAGGACGGGGAGGTCGGCGAAGAAGGCGGCCAGGGGGGCGGCGGTGAGGTTCTTGCACGTGCGCAGGCCGATGGCGGTGAGGACGAGGTGTGCGCGGGCGTGGACGCGGGGGAGGGTGTCGTCGCAGACCGAGGGCGAGGAGAGGCAGAGCTTGTCCAGCGACTTGTAGAAGACGGCGGAGAGGGCGCGGCACGTCTCCGAGACCGGGAGGGCATCGCGGTACGAGCGGTGGTCCACGACGTGCAGCGGGGCCGCGACGGGGGTGTGGTGCGGCGTATGGGTGACGCGCGAGATGATGTTGACCAGGATGTCCTCCGGGAGCGAGAGGAGGCGCCGGCCGGGCGGGTGCGGCTTGGCGGGCGAGGACGGGGCAGCAGCGGGTAGCGGGATGAGGGGCGGCGCGATGTGCTTGGGCGGGCGGCGGCGGAACGGCGGCGGGCGCAGCAGGTGGCACACCGTGGAGAGGAGGCGGCGGACGAGGTGGACCAGCCAGGCCATTTTTCGGTGGTGCCCGGGGGGGGGG
>NW_005178697.1:0-6595 GCF_000350225.1 Chondrus crispus | reverse complement strand
ACCTTCTGTAAACTCCCGGCTTACACCGCCTCTGCAATGTACATTCCCCATTCCTCCCCCCCCCTCATCCCAACCGGACAAGTCCTCCCCCTCTCCCTCCCCCTCTCCCTCCCCCTCTCCTTCCGCCTCTCCCACCCCCACGTCCCGCCCCACCGATCTCCTCCCGATCCATCGCACCGCCCACGATGCTCCGCCACGCCCTCCGCCTCGGCGCCCCCCTCCTGCGCCCTAGCGACACCCGCGCCCTATCCACCATCCCCTCGCTCCTCTCCGCCGCCTCCAGTGCCAAGCCGATGAAGGACGCCGTCAAGTTTGCCTCGCCGCCGCCGTCCAGGCCGGTCGTGTGGACCTACTCGGAGCTCGACTCGCACGTCGCCGCGCTCTCGGCGGGCCTTTCCGAGCTCTCTGTCTCGCCCAAGAGCGTCCTCCTCGCCGTGCTGCACGCGCACACGCCGGAGTACGCCGTGCTGCTGCTCGCGTGCGCCCGCCTCGGCGCCACGCTCGTCGCGCTCCCGCCGCCGTCCGGCCCGCTGCCGCTGCCCACGCTGCAGGCCGCGCTGCGCAACCACCGCCCGGAGCTGCTCTTCATCGGCAAGGACATCCTCGCCCCGGGCCCGCCCGCGGAGCCCGGCATCCTCTCCGCCGTCCACCCGTTCGCCCACGCCGTCGCCCCGCGCGTCGCCCTGCGCGACGCCAGCGGCCCGCGCGGCTTCTCGCGCCTCTCTGGCCGCCCCTTCGACAGCCCGGACCACCCGTACCTGCGCCACGTCGTCACCACCTCGGACGAGAACATGCGTGCATCCATCACCTTCCGCAGCCTCCTGGTGTACAGCGGCGAGGCCCCGCTCCCGCCAGACCACGACTTGCCGCTCCTCACGGACGCCGCATCAGGGACAACATGGAGCGCGGCCGAGATTGTGGAAGGCGCAAAGAAAGTCGGGAAGGACCTGGGCCTGGGGAAAGACCATCGAGAGAAGAACGGCAGGCTTGTCGTTACCCCGGGCGTTACGGATACGTGCGCAAGTGGTGTCGTCGCGGCTGTTATGCACGAAAGCTTGTGGGTCAGCCCCGGCGGGGAGGACGTTAAGGTTGTGTCGGAGGCGGAGGGTGCGCTCGTCGCATAGGCGTCGTGCAGGGGGTTTGGATGTTGCTCCGCGCTTTAGGGAACTTGCTGACGCTGGAGGGGGGGTCACCAAGTTCCCCAAAGGAACGCGTGGGGGCAGAGGTGGTCGTGCTTTCGAGGGGAAGGAGTTTGGGAGGCTGGAGCGCGTGGTGGGGATGGAGAGGTTTGTGTATTGGCGGGCTGCGGTGGAATTTGTCGATGGCTCAACACCCGGGCAGAATGGGAAGTATGCCACGTGATCAATTCATGACCGGAGAAATCCGACCCGAAAATGCCATCATGCATTTGTAAAAAATAGAGCCACCATAAATGTGCCACCGCATCTCTCTGTCAATAATGGCCCTCACCAAACCTTCGCGCCCCCCATCCCCCTCGCGCCCACCATCCCCCTTCCCTGGCCACCCCCCACCCCACGCACTCCCACCCCACTGCTCCAAACATGCCTCCCTCGTCTCCTGCCTCGCTGCAGCACGCCTCCTCCTCCATCCCGCTCGTCGATCTGCGTGCCGAGTACGCCGTGCACGGCCAAGCCATCTCTTCAGCGATCACAGCAGTCGCCGCGCGCGGCTCATTCATCCTCGGTCCGGAAGTAGCCGAGCTCGAGGCCGCCCTCTCCAGCTATGTCACTCCCCCCGAAACCGAGCACCCCGTCCACTGCATCGGCGTGTCCGACGGCACCACCGCCCTGCAACTCTGCCTGCAGGCCCTGCGCATCGGCCGCGGACACGAGGTTGTCACAGTCCCCTTCACCTGGATCTCGACGCCTGAGGTTATCCCTCTCGTCGGCGCCACGCCCGTGTTTGCTGACATCGAAAAGGACACCTACCTCATGGATGCTGAGAAGCTGGCCCCGCTGCTCACGGCCGCCACCCGCGCTGTCATCGCTGTGTCGCTGTTCGGCTTGATACCCGACGTGAAGAGAATACGCGCCGTGCTGGACGCAGCGGAGGAAAAGTTCGGCACCAGGATTTCCCTCATCGAGGATGCGGCGCAGAGCTTTGGCGCGAGGAGGGGGGGCTATCGCAGCTGCGCGGCCCCGGAGGTTACGATGGCGACCACCTCCTTTTTTCCAACCAAGCCGCTCAGCTGCTACGGGGATGGGGGAGCCGTTTTTACCAGGAGTAAAGAGCTCGCAGCGATGGTCAGGGCCCTGAGGGTGCACGGGAAGGTCGAGGGGAGACACGTTCTCGTAGGCGTCAACGGGCGGTTGGATACGATTCAGGCGGCTGTGTTGCTGACCAAGTTGAAAGCGTTTGATGAGATGATAGACAAGAGGGGAAAGGCCGCAGAGACGTACAACCGGTTACTATACGACGATGAGCGGGTGGTGACGCCGACGTATCAAAGGGTCGTGCGCGAGGACCGGGAGGTGCGGAGCGTGTACGGGGTGTACACAATACGTGTGCAGAAGCGTGACGAGGTGGCGAAGAGGATGCGGATGTCGGACGTGGCGTGCGCCATCTACTACCCGTTGTGCTGCCACCAGCAACCGGTGTTCAAGGGACTGGTGTCGGAGCCCGGCGCACTGATTGTGGCCGAGGAGGCGAGCAGGGAGGTGCTGTCGCTCCCCATGCATCCATACTTGTCGGAGGACGTGCAGGTGCGTGTCGTCAAGGAGCTGCGCACGGCGCTGGACGACCTCGGCGTGACCGCTTCGCCAGAGTAGTGGGGACTTTGGGGCGCGTAGAGAAGAGAAAACGAAGAAGTCAGGGCTTGGCGCTTGTGGTTGCTGGCAACCTAGCCGGTGCCAGCACCAGCTACCGGCACTCGAGGCCCCTGTATCTGTAGTACAGATAAAATCAACGCTGTACTGTACAGAATCTGTACATCATATCATCATAAACGTCAACATATTGCTTATGTTGATCTCCTCAACATCTCCCCTGCAAACGACCACATTTCTCCCAACGCCCCACTCCCGCCCTTGTCCTCCTCGTGCATCCCCAGTGATCTAACTGTGATCTAACTCTCTTCACCAAGATGCACTCCCCAGCGTTTGCGGTATCTGCCGCTATCACCCGCTGTCCATCCCAACTAGCCACATGCCAAGACCACTCTCCATTCACTTCCTCCTTCGTCACTTCAAGCAATCGCCCCGCCCGCCTCATCAGCATACCCCAACACCCGACATGCCCATGCCGCCCAGCACGCGTCCACCTTACCCACATGAAGCTTCTTGGTGTGCCCGAGCGCTCACTCAACGTCCTTGTCGTCGGCTCCGGCGGCCGCGAGCACGCCCTGGTCCACGCCATCTCCACCTCCTCGTACGTCTCCACTCTCTACGCCGCCCCGGGCAACGTCGGCATGGACGCGCTTTGCACATGCGTCCCCTCCGTCGCCGCTGATGACGTCGACGCCATTGTCTCCCTCGCCCGCAAACACAACATCTCCCTCGTGGTCATCGGCCCCGAAGTCCCGCTCGTCCTCGGCCTCGTCGATCGTCTCCAAGAACAAGAGATTCTCGCTTTTGGCCCCACTATGGAAGCTGCCGTCCTGGAGGGATCCAAGGTCTTTACCAAGGCCTTTTTGGAACGTCATCATATTCCCACCGCATGGTACAAGCCTTTTGCGGACCCCAGCGCTGCCAAGGCCTTTATCAGGGAGAAGGGCGTCCCGATCGTCGTCAAGGCTGACGGACTCGCCGCTGGGAAAGGTGTCATGTTAGCAAAGACACTCGCAGAGGCCGATGACGCCGTGGATAGGATTCTGGTTGAGGGGGAGTTCGGGAGCGCAGGGGCCCAGGTGGTTGTAGAGGAGTTTCTAGTTGGGGAGGAAGTCAGCTTCTTCGCGCTCTTGGACGGGGAGACGGCTTTGCCACTCGTGTCGGCCCAGGATCACAAAGCGGCATACGATGGGGATACAGGGCCGAACACGGGAGGCATGGGGGCTTACTCCCCTGCTCCAGTATGTGATCTAGCACTCAGGGAACAAATCATGAATCGCGTTGTGTTACCGACTATGCGTGGGATGAAGGAGGAGCAGCGTGAATTCCGCGGGATTTTGTATTGTGGCATGATGGTCAATCCGGAAACTAAGGAGGCCAAAGTTCTCGAGTTTAACGTCCGTTTTGGCGATCCGGAATGTCAGGTTTTGTGCAAACGAATGAACACGGACATGCTTGAATTGCTATATCGCACAGCAAAAGGTACGCTGGGGAGAGATGGGTTCAAACTAGAATGGGACCCGCTGTCGGCAGTCATTGTCGTGCTTGCTACGAAGGGATACCCCGGCAAGTACGACAAAGGAAGTACCATCCGAAACTTGGACGCAGCAAACAGCATTGATGGCGTTACTGTCTACCATGCTGGCACTGCAAAAAATGAAGGGGGCGATTATGTGTCGGCAGGAGGAAGGGTTCTCGGCGTCACTGCGACTGGTACATCGATTGGCGATGCCCAGCGTGTGGCGTACGAAGGAGTGGATGTCATAGACTGGTCAGAAGGGTTTTGCCGAAGAGATATAGGTTGGCGTGCTATCGCACGTGAAACGGAAAGAGTTAGCTCAAAAGTGACGAAGGAATGAGGTATCGGTTGATTTGTCATGTTAGTTGCGCAGTGGCATACCAAAGGAGTGTGCCATATGCTCACGACGGAACCTGAACTAATCAATTTTGAGATGTGGTCTTGATAGGTGACGCCAGGGAACTGAGGGTAACCCGTCAAGAACAAGACCATTGTTATGAGAAGTCCTTCTGGGTAGACGTTGTCAGTGTGATTTTGTTGGCTATACAGTATACCGTACATCTTGGCTGTACCCCTTGGTTCCAACGGCTGTGTGAGTTCGGGGCAGTGTGTCAGAGTGTTCTGACCGACAAGGAGTGATAGTCTGTACATACCCGTACACAGATGTAGAAGTCTTCAGGAGGAACAAGCCTGTCCCCTCGCCTTCCTTCACCTGCTGCTTGGAATGGGAGTATACTGCGAATATTTTCTCGATTCCCTTACGCACATACCCAGAATCACAATCCAGGCGGCAATTGATGTAACCGCGGCCAGGATTAGAAGCCATTGAGGAAGGCCGCTTCCCCTCGCCACAGACGCCGCGCCTGTGATAAGCAGTTCTGCAGACTGGTTGACACAGTTCTTTGCGACAGCAAAACCGATACGATAATTCTCTCGATCGTACTCCACAAAATATTTTTGAAGGACGGTATTACCCATGATTGCTTTGTTCTGCATGAGCTCCAGGCTGTCCAAAAATGAGATCCCCAGACATCGATAGCTGACATTCTCCCACCCGAACACGGACGTAGTTTCGTACTCTAGCATGTAGGTGAAGGGGTCAATAACGAGCTCAACGCCGCCTTGTAGGGCAATGGTGATATCCGGAAGCATCTTAATGTACTTATCGGTGAGTCTGGCACAGTAACCGGGGCTGAACCAACTCTGGCCTTCAGCAGCCCTTCCGAACATGGGAATTTCGTGCGGCTGTGCCTGCTCCGTGACGTTTGGGCCCTTGATGACATGCGTGGATGCCACCTGCCTCCCCTTGGCGTTGACACACAAACCCGGGACGTGGCAGTAGTTGTCTTGAAAGTGGGCCTTGATAGCCATGTAAGCCTTCCTCGTAATGACAAGCACGGTGGTCCCCGAGTCGACGATAGCATCCGAAAAGGTAGGTACGGTGACTTTCTCCCCCCCGATACGAACGTGATTGATCTCGACGTCATAAAACTGCTTAACGGCTTTCCCGACCATCGGAACATACTGCAGCTCGCCCTCATAGTACCTATCACTACTCCCGCCCAGCACCAACGTCCCCCCATTCCTTGCGGTACAAATCGAGAAGACATCCCTCTCCACGAGCCCCTCCTTCAACAACTTATCAAACAGCGGGGTGACACACGTCGGGTTGCACGCGAGCGACTCATACGCCAGGCCCAGAATACCGTCAACATTATCATTCTCGAAGCCGTCGGTCTCGGTGAGAATGCCTCCGAACGCGAGCGGGACGGTGAGGCCCGCGACGGTGACATCCGCCTGCACGAGGGCGCCCTGCGCGCCGGAGTCGTCCGCGTACGACAGGAAGAAGGCGCACGCGTGTGGCATCTGGGTGGCGCAGCACGCGCGGGTCCGCGAGCACACGCGGCACGCGCCTGCGCGCGAGCACGTGCCGGGGCGGCACGCGGGCGACTCGCACGAGATGAGCCCTGCGCGCGGGTCGGCGGCGGAAGGGAGGCGCAGGCGGTGATCGTTTGGGCGGCAGTTGGAACACGTGGAGAGCGGGACGGCGAGCGTGGAGCTGCCCGTGTCGATCTGGACGTTGATCGGCTGCGAGGCAAAGCCCAGCGTGAGGTAGTACTCGCCCAGCGTGACGATGTCGCCGTAGAGCGGGTGCGTGGGGAGCGCGCGCGCGACGGGGTGCGGGAGAAGGGTCAGCGGCCGGTGCAAATGCGCGGACGCGGCGAGGGTCGGCGGGTGCCACCCGCGGCGGCGGAGGGAGAAGGCGCGCGCGGCCGGGAGCGGGCGGCGG
>NW_005178696.1:0-11167 GCF_000350225.1 Chondrus crispus | reverse complement strand
TCTTTCCCTCATGTACCTCACACTCGTTCCCGCCACGTTCAGGGCAAGCGGCAATCCGCCACACATTCCCAGTATTTCACTCACGGCCTCCTTGCATCTCGCATCTTCCACTTCCCCTCGATTCGCCCCACTCGCGTGCACAAGCATGTCAACTGCTTCTTTCCCTTCTGTCTCTCTCGGCTCGAAAGCGATCCGCTCCCCAAGCTGACGCAGCCCCCTATCCCTCGTGGAGTACATTAGTCTGCTCCTCCTTTCCCCGCTGCCCCCCGCAGTGTCAGCGAGAACAGACAACTTTTGAAGGATATTCGCCTCTATATCATTCACCACCCACACATCATCAATGATGAACAGACACACATGACTACAAAACCACGCTTGTACCTTCGCTAACACCCTTCTAAAATCGCTCTCCTCTCGCATTTTCGCAGCAGTCTGGTTGCCACCGGACGCTTCCACAATCAGGCACAGTTCTTCAATCAGCCCTCCCACGTTTCCGTCTTTCCCCAATGACATGAAGTACACTCCTCCCGAAAACTCCGCCTTAATCTCAACATCATGCGCAATCGCTCGTAGGGCACATGTCTTCCCGACTCCACCCTGTCCCACTGCTGTCGCACCCACTTGCTCGTTCCTATCTCTCCGTAGCACAGCCGCTTTCAGACGCGACTCACACGTGTTCGGCAATCCATCGTTCCCCCGAGAATCAAGCGTCATACATATCGACACAACATTATGTTCGGCTCTTATCGACGGCCTGAACACATCACCCCTTCCTCCCCTGATCGACTCGACGGTCGCGCCTACTTGTTGAACACCATCGTGAAGGCGGTCGGCTTCTTGCTCATCACTTTTCTTTTTCACCCACCGAGATACTCGTTTCACAAGATGTTCCCTTGCATCATGGCCGAATTCATCTTCCAGCAGGTTCGTCGCCCTTTCGTCATTTTCAATCCCAGTGATACCTGCCAGCTCTTGTAGCTCTCTCTTCACAGTAGCCGTGCTCGCTTCGAGCTGTCGTTCCACGCTAAAAAACTTCTCAACTTGAAAAAGATTCTTTCCTTCATCATCCCGGTACCGATTGGGATCCAACTCTCTGCATTCACGGATACTTAGTCTGTAAAACACCGGAATTAATGTCGGTGGCCGCATTCCACTGCTTATCGCTTCTTTTCGTCGGTGCAGGAAGCAACGCAGTTCCCTCATCGTCCATTTTCGAGCCGCAAACTCGGGAGAAAGTATGAAAACACCGACCTTCGCAGACTCCATAGCTTGAGTCATTTCATCCTCTCCGCAGTCTCCGGGCTCCATCGAGGTTTTGTCGAGGAAGCAATTTAAACCATGAGCTTGCAATTTCTCGGAAAGGGGACGTGCGATGAGTAGCTTGTCCGGGCCAGCATGGCTTATGAACACATCGGGAGACTGTATCTTTCGCCGTTTTCTACTTGATCCCGCCTCTTGCTGGAAGCTTTCCTGCATTTTTTTGTGAATAGCTGAAGACAAGTTGGTGAGGTGCGGATTGTGTTAGGAGTGTGTTATGCGTGAGAACGGCAGCGGCTGTTAGAAAAACAGGGACGCGAAGGTTGAAGGCCGCGTTCAGCGCGCGGCACTCTTGTCGTTGTCGACGAAAGCGGAAACAGTGGCGACGGTCGTGTGCGTGCGTGTGGGTAGGGTGAGCTGATGTGCTTTCGCTTGTTCTTTCGTGAATGAATGTTCGTGTGATTCCAGCGAGGAAAGACGCACTAATCGTAAAGCATGAAAAGAATCATGAAACGTTGATTTACGTACTGTTGTTGTTCGGTCGAAGGGGGTTGGTGGTGTTTTCTGGGAAAGTGGGGTGTTGAGTCTCGCCGTAGAGTCCGGTGTGTCCGATCTGTCGACACTCGGCCACCTTCCACGCTTTGATTTCCTCCCCATCCCTTCTAGAAGCATCCACGCATCCGGCCCGGATTTCCCAGACAGTCTGCGCGCGCTTCCCTAAAATTCATATAAAATCTCCCACTACAGTATAACATCTCCCACTACAGTACTGCAAAATGTAATTTTGCACTAAAATTCCCTCACAACTGTGTTGACGTCACACGAAACCAACTTGGAGGAAAGCATAACGTTTACACAGCCATGTTGAGCGCAGGCTCTTGTCTGTAATTTGGCTGTAATTTGGAGAAAGCCAACAGTCCAATGAAATGGCTCTATGACCTCCACCATCGCTCGATGTTTGGCTGATGATGATTTAGGGTACGTACCATTGTAGAATTAATGATTAATCACTATTCTACCGACGACGGCGCAGCGGAGCGGCGCGCACCAGAGTTTGCTCTAGTTGACATAAAGTGGGGTGACCGGGTCACTGTAGACGCGACGAGACCCGAGGGAGGAGGAGACAATTCCCCGGATATCCCTGCTTGCCTTTTATTGCTCTGGTTGACATAAAATTGGGGTAACCGGGTTACTGTAAACCCCCGATCGAGACACCACACGTCTTCCTTCTCCTCTCATCGCAACGCAACCCACTACTGTACAGTACCGACCTATGACCGTGGAAACTTCTCAATACTTTCCTCTCCGACGTACTCCACAGCCTTAACGTCCCGTCTTCACATCCCAAAACAACGTACCCCTTGCTCTCACAGAAAGTTGCGCAGGTAGCTCTCGTCACACTCGGGTTTCTGCAGTCACTTCGGAGGTTGCCCTTCTTGCTTCAAGGTCCCCTGCGCTCTGGCTCTCCGTTTCTAACTCGCCTCCTAATCGAACCGTCTTCGTCTCCTTCTCAGCACATTGCGTGAAAACTGTTACTTCTGCCCCGGACGACCTCAACTGACATCCATACACTTCACCGCTGGAATCCATACCTATTTGATCGTTTCGCGCTCCGTAATATGGCAGAACAATCTGCGCCGCCAACCTTCCATCGGCTCGCGCTACACACCCACTCACAGGCTGCACCCGCGGCCGTGGTGCGTATCTCTCGATTTCCTCCAGCATCTTTCGTACACAACCTGAATCCCGTGCCTTTTGCTTCACTCACCCATACAGCTGAAAGTAAATCCCGGCACTGTTTTCAGCACATAATCGTACACTCAGTCGCGCAGCCCGCATCATTAAAATCATTGCATCCACTGCGTCCTCATCGACCCGTCCTCTCCCCGCCTTCCCGCTTCCTCCTTTACCGTTCAAGTCTCTACTCAATCTCTTTAAAGCTTCTTCGTATTGCCAAACCCCGCCTCTCCTCTCTGTACTACTGTCTTCACCCATCGCGCACTCAAAAATAGTCTCTTCAGCTCGTCTACACACCCACCCTATCCCAGAACACGGTATATGTTTCTCGAAAACGTACTCCTCCTGCGCTCTCGCCCTCTCCCAGAACATACTGGATCGATGTGAGTGGCTTGTGCACTGAAAGGTATGCCCCTAACCCAGGTGTCATACAAGTAGCACGCGTGCGGGAGCACAGCGCGCATGGTGCGATTCACGGTCGCATTACTCAAAACCAGTGCACATCACCGGGAGGCGGGGGAGGCGGGGGACCGTCAAGTTCTGCATCGTTCGTGATGCATTCAGTTTCAATAACAGTACGATAGGTACAAGGTTAAGTTAGGTACAAAGGTTAGTGGACTTCAATGTAGGCCACGAGGTTTGAAATGGACATGAGATTACCCGAAAACCGCAGCTACCATTCCACTCTGAGAAATTTGTCTCTCCGTATCTCTGGGCCTTAAAAGCATACCCCTCTATCGATTTGGAGAATGGTTGACAGTCGTCACATGCGCAGATGGCATCTGGGTATGCTGGACAGTGTGCAATCGTGGACAAAAGCGCATCGTGTCTCGGACAAGAGCAGAAACATTGTACGGCACACTTGGGCACTCCACTGAAGTGGCGCACGAAACATCTCCAAGCGTGGCAACAGTGTTAACTGTTGCATATCGCTATTGCATACGCATTTCTTGGCAACATGTCGTACATATATTTAGTGCTGTATTGGGCGAAAGAGTACTCTGTACCCACTAGCAACAGCGAAGATAGTTTTCGGCGGAAAAACTCCGAAACGTGCAGGTAGTGCTATGAAATGCTGAACAACAAAGGCCAAGGTCGGCCGCACCTATTCCGGACCGAAAGGCGCTTGCACCGCGCTACGCCCGAGAGGCGCAAGCACGAAAAGCCACTGGGCGAGGAGGCTGTGACCTTCCTTCGCGCGGGGGCGGTTGGTGAGGGGGGATAGGGAGTTGGATCGATGTGGGATATAGTAGGTGGTGTGTTGATGTGTTGTGGGGTAGTTCTACCTCAAACTGCGCCTCGCTCCTCAAGGAACTCCTCAAGGAGCGGTATGTTAATATAGGCGTTGGGCAAGGGTAGAGAAGAAGAATGGCTGCTCGGGCTGCGATGTCGCTCGGTGGCAAGATTTGGGCGGTGGGTGACGTTGGGGGGCAATGGAATACACGTGTGAGAGAGGGGGGGGCGAGAAATAACGAAATTGTTGAATTGTTGGCGTCCTGGGTCCTGGGTCCTGGGTCCTGTGGCGGCGTGCCGCATTGCTGCCTTTCAAATGTTGCGGCCACGCGTACTACAAAAGGGGAACGCTGTATGCACTGCACCGTCTTAGCATCGTGCATACGTTATGCGTTGTACATACATACATACATACAGTCCCGTATGCACTGCACCCGCCTGAGCATCGTACTGTACATACGTTATGTGTTGTGCATAGTATGCAGCACTGTATACACACAGTGCCGCCTCCCGTGGCACCCCGCGTAGATATTAGTCTCAATAGGGAGCTTACGCTGCCGTTCATGAGAGAAATATGAGTGAAAAATCGCGCAAAACATTACAGCGCTTTCAGTGCTCACAGAATTCTGGGTCTCGACGTGAGCAGAGAGGCGGAATAGTGACTTGTTGCTCACGACAATTCTGTCTAAATTTCAAGACAAGTGTCTTTACGTTTTGGAGCAATTTGTAGGTACAGTTGCTTTTCTTGGTGCAGGATCGGTACCGGTTAGCAGACCATCAACCGTTCAGTGAGATGGCAGAGGTTTTGGACGTGAACAGCAACGATGATGGATCGCGAGGTGTTAGGAAACGAGGGAAGTATCTCCCGGAGGAGGACCTAATAATCGTTCGTGAAGTGGCCGCTTTACGGGCACATGTCGCTGGTTACGGCAACGTGAAGCAGTCGTTCGAATGTGTAGCTCAAAAGGGTAAATCAGAACCCTCACATGATGCAAAAGGTGAACTGGAAAGCAGTACAAGTTAGATACAAGCGACTACAGGAGGACTTCGACGCGGACGATAGAAGAAACAGCAGTCTGTCCGGGATTGCGGGAGTGGAGATGGGAGATCTTTATCGAGCCCTATCCCAAATGCGAGAAGAGAGAGATACGTTTCTTACCGAGAAGAAAGCCGATAAGAATGAGAAGACCAAGCGAAAAGAAGAGAAGGAGATTATGGGCAGACGCGTTGTCGAAATGGCACTTTGTCGGAACTCGAAGAGAAGCATCTCAGGTGATGAAGGTGAGGCAAGTAGCAGTGGTGGGAGCAGCGGAAGAGGTAATGTGGGTGGGAACCGCGCGAGGAAGAGACGGAAGACGCGCCAGACAGGTATCGCGGACGTTAGTGGAGAGCTCGAGATGTTCGGTGCGCAGTTGAAGGAAACGGATCTGGCCCGGATTCAGCTTGAGGTGGATCAACTGTCCTTCCAGAAGGAAAAGTATGCGAAAGAGCTCGAAGAGCGCGAGAAGGAACGTGAAGAGCGACGGAAAGAGCGTGAGGATGGACAAAAGCTAGAGGTGGAGAAGTTTAAGATTATGTTTGACGTGTTAAGGGACAAGATGGGATGAGGTAAGTTGGAGCTTCTCGTAGTAATGCAGCTTTAATAAACGCTGGAGTTTCCCTGCGGGGCTTTTCCCTTTCGCTCGCCTACTGCTCGCCGGGAATGAACTTTGTTCTTCACTCCTCAAGAAGCCCACCCCTCTCCCGAATGTATTCATCTAACGTGCTTGGGCGAACCTTGAAGTATTCGGATATCTGGTTGGGGTACAGGCAGTTTCGAAAGTTGCACATCAGCATAGTTCCTAGGTAGAGAAGCCCGACCGGTGACTCACACAGCTTCATCTTGCGCTTCGTGTCAATAATCGGAAAATACATTTTGAGTTCCTTGAAAATCCATTCTACCGTAATACGCACTCCCGACATGGAGCTGTTGAAAGCTGTCTGGTGGGTATTGAGCGCACTTCCTTGAAAGGGGACCTCCATAAAGACGCGCCAGTTGTAGCCTGAATCAACGTAAATCTTGTACTGCGTACCATTCACAACCAGAATCTCACCCATGTTAGATTCCAAACCGCTTGCTGCGTAAAGGAACCAGTCATGACGACGACCCTCGGCAGGGCCATACGCGTGCAGTATCATCCCATCGGGCGTGTTGACTGCCTGATACTTTAATGAATGCTTCCTTTTGTGCCCGTTGTATACTACGAGCTGCCGCATGTAGCCTTTAGATCGGGCTACGCCAACCACTGTACCGTCAATAAACCCTACATAATTCTGCATTGCTGCTCCTTTATCACTGATGGCTTGGCTAAAGTCTTGAGCTCTTTTGTCCATGTACTGCTGTGGAACAGGCCCCATCCACAAATGCCCTTGCCCCTGCACAAATGTTTCCATCCCTTCCCAGAATATTTCCGACATCTGGGAGGGATGTTTTCCGAATAGATATGCCAGATCTTCCCAACGGTCGGGCACGGCCATGCGTCTGAGGATTATGCATGTCGCAAGCACCGGATTGACACCATACCTGTTACGAGTAGTGTGATGTTGAGATGAAGGCCACCCTACAATGGGTACTATCTTTATGATGTCTTCAACCCGAAAGCGGAAGTCCTGTAAGGCTTCGCGGTCTCCAAAACGATTGAAGTTGAACCAAAATTTAGTAGTAGAGATACGGTTTGACCTGTCTAACAAAAATTGAACCTGACGTTGTGCTGCAACGTATCGCCACGCGACACAGACAAAAGCGGGCTTTGATGTAAATGCGGAACGTGAGCGGGTGTGTGTGACATGTCGCTTAGCAATAACCGCGAGTGCAGCACGAAAGAGCGACGCTCTTTCTCTGCATTTGGTGAGAGAGTAGTCTTTTTGCCTCATAGTTGTGAAAGGGGTTGACTGTACTACTCCCATGCTGATCTGCGGCGTTTGTTACAACAATACATCATGAGCGAAATAGTGGACAGATTTTTGGTACACGTGTGCATAATATTTGAAAGGATTTTCACAGAATTGTCGTGTAGCGCAAGCTCCCAAATGTACGTCACGCCGCCTTTCGTCATCATCCTCCGCCCTCCGCTCCGCATTCCCTCACCGCCCTCAGAGCCTTCCCGCCCGGGCTAATCCTCCGGCTTTTCCAACGTGCCCTTATCGCCCGCCCGCGCGTCTCCTGCGACCGCCCGCCGCCTTACACTGTCATGCCTCGCACCAGTCGCCTCGTTGCCGCGGGGGAGCGGGGATCGAGATCCGGACCGGGGTCCGGATCAGGTTTGCAACGTGCCTCATGATGGCGCGGCGCGTATGCGGCCGCCCGGCGGGGGTGCGCGATCAACACGCGCGCCCGGCCACCTGGTGGTGTGATGCGGGAGGCGCGGAAGACGGCGTGGATGCGCGGCGTGGAGCGCGAGAACGAGCGGCTGGTGCGGCGGACGAGGGCGCTCGCGGAGAGGGTGCAGGTGGAAGGAGGTTGTCGGATGGCAGAAACTTGGCAGGTCGCTGCTTGTTGCTGGCAACGGTGGCACCAGCACGAAGGAGGTGGGGCAGAAAGGAGGAGGGGAACGGCAGCGAAACAGTGTCTGCACGTCGTGAAGGGTACCCAAGGGTACTGTACATAGAAGGCCAAGTTTATGGTAAACTTGAATTTTATGGTCTCGTTTGCCTTTTTTCTTCTCACACGTGTGCACCTGTGCGACCTGTGCACGTGTATCAATATCCTCTCAACTTTGAGACTCGCGCCCTGCCTTGAGCCGGTCGGCAACGCTTGCTCTAATCAACACCCTTGATTTCACCAATACAACTACCTCTACATCTTTTCTCGCACGCGACTGACGCATCTGATGGCCAGGTGCCTGCACATTATTGCTCAAGATATTATAGTGAGCACAAGAGTTCACTTGACTGCTGAGAGACAGCGATATCCCTTCACTCGTCAGTTAACCTCCATGTTGAATCCGTGGGCACCAAACCCACGTGGGTCATTGGGTCACAATATCTTCTGCGTGCCGGGAGGGAGCGAGGTGGCGCCTCTGTCGCTTCTGTCCGAATACTTGACGCTGCTGTGATTGTTTCTCAGTTGTCCCTCTGCATGGAGGACAAGCCTTTGGCATGGAACACTTATTACACGTCAAGTCTGCTTGCATCCCTCTAGAGTTGTTTACTGAGTGTTGAAAGGGAAGCAGGTCGATACTTCATACTGACGCATACATGGACTGCAACGTCCATCAAGCAAGCTCCTCACGCATTCATAACAAAACAAAAAACCCCTCCCCACTTCAGTACCACCGCGCACAGTTGCAACGCAGAACTAATGTCTCGGGCACCAAGCGTCCATCGCTTTCCGAATTTGCACCACTAGCTTCATGATAGCAACCAGATGACCCAACCGTCCGACTACGACCCCATGATCGTGGTCTATCTGCAAGTCTTGTGGATCGTCCAACTGTGCCAAGACAGCCTCAGACCCATCCTCTCGCCTTTGCACAATTCCTCCCTCTCTTGAAAATATTTGTGATGTTCGTCCTGCGCGAGAAACAGTACCCATGTCTTCCGTCCTCAGGAAACCGACTATTGATTTCCCCGAAATCCTCTACCCTCCCGATATAAAGTGTGATCCCTCTGTCCACGTCCCACACCCTCATACTCTTGTCATACGATCCAGATACCACACGTCTTCCGTCCCCACTACTCGCCGTAGGTTGTGGGCAAAAAGGCGGTCAAAAAGTCTGTCCTGGTGTGAACAAGCGGGAAAGCTGAGAGGTCTTTTGAATTGTCGTGGTTGTTCTCTAAACCTCGACTTGAACCTCTTACTCTGCCTACTTATATTACCATAGCAGCTTGTCAAAACCTACCAAACGCACAAGCTGCTTCCGAACGTATGATGTAGAAAGCAAGGTAGGAGGAACACAAATCCTACACCGAGAAAACACGTGAGATGGTGAGTTGTCTCACTATCTCTTCAAACAGGCAAGCTCTGCAGCAAGGGAGATTGTTTTCAGCTCAGCCGATGTTTCGTTTCGGTTGAATGTGGACAGCTGTATAAATGCAAACAAAAAAAAGGGTCGATGAACAGATGTGGAGAGACTGGGTGCGATCCGATAGTCACCGCCCCTCGCTTCGGGATGACCGGGATCACAACTCCGATACGGTGCCCCCTTGTCCTCGTGCATATGGCAAGCCAGTCACACGCGGACGTGAACCGGGAGGGCGTGGGCGCCGAAGCAGCGAGACGACAACGTGCCTTCGACCTCATGGCTGTTGTCATGAGCCCTGTTTCCAGTGCGACGTGCATGTGAGGTGCGGCATGATGAGGGCAGCAAAAAAAGGAGGTGGGTGATGCTCTCGGGGCGGCAAACGGCGGGACGGGGACTGCGAGAGGTGTGCACAGCTGGGCGCCGTAACTTTCTCGGCGGATAGGTACACGCCCGTTTGATATGCAACGGGCAACGGGGTGGGCGAGGGGGGACAGTTAGAATCGGAGTTCAGTTGCATCTGGGGGCCATCCTGTCTCGCCTTGTCCAATCATGTTGCAGGAAACGGGGAATGAACAAATGAGGTTGACGCTGCCAGAAACCGGCGCTTGAACGAGACGCTATTGGACGACCGCTGGTTGTACAGTTGAAATGTGGCAATAAACACTCTGTATGGCACTTTCGGAAAGCCTACTAACAGCGACAAGTGTTTCGTGAGAAACATATTTTCTAGGCTTGAAGCCCCTATGATACCCTGTGATAAAGAAAAAGAAAAGGCTTGAAGCAACTTGCTCGGATTTCATGCGCCGCAAACTACGATCGCAGTCGAGAGAAGAGTCGAGAACGATCGATAATCGAGGCCGATATCGCCACTAGCGGGAAAAGTGTGGGTATTTCGAAATATTTTGCTTTTTCATAAACGACAACAGTGCGGAGTCACGAAGAGTAATGATTATGAGCTCAAAAGTAATTGAAATTGTACCTCCACGCGGATAACAGTGGCTATCCTTTCGGGCGATTTAATCGCTCGGCTAAAAGCTAACGGTAAGCGCCTCTGGGCCTAGAATCATTACAGTAGGTGATACAGCTTAAGTTCTAAAGGTTCATGCAAGGACAAGGGACAGGGGATGTGAATCTATGCTACATTATTACGGCAAGACCGACCTTGAAGACCGACCTTGAAGGGGAGTGCATTCGACTTCTCAATCTGACAGGCAAGAGCAAGTCAGAAAGCAGACTCACAATGCTTCTGCCATGCAATAATTGCACTCTCTTCTACAGTTAATTGAACAGGAGACCAAACTTCATGATCGGCTTGCATTGCTGTTGTACACTTGTATAGCTGTACAACTGTGCAACTCATGATTGATACACACGCCGACGGAACGAAGCAACCCTGTCCACCTACCTGTACATCCTCTTCAACCGCGGCCACGCCTGTCGCCCACCCCGCCCGTCGCTGTCAAACCCGCCGTCGTTCTTGCGACACGTGCACTAGGCCCCCCCCTTGTCCATCAGCCGCAGGTCGTCTGCACACTTGAGTCGAGCCGGTACATTGGGCGCCAAGGTCCCTCCGTGCTCGGCGCGATCATGCCTGCGACATCCGTGAACGTCGCCGTTGGGGAGGCCGCGAGCACAAAAGCGCACCTGAGAAACGCACATGTCCTTTCAATTCCCATCCTTTCAATTCCCAGCTAACCTCCACCCCGAATCCGTGCGCACTGTGCGTGCACACCTGGCTCAATGCATCACAATACCTTCAGCTGCCAGCCTACGGCGTGGCATCTCTGTCGCTTCTGTCCGACGCTCGATGCCGCCGTGAACGTTTCTTAGTCCCCTGTCTGCGTGGAGGACCAGCCATCGCCATGAAACACTTAATACACGTCAGGTCCGCTCGCATCCCTACACTTGTCTACTGAGTGATGAAGGGAAGCACGTCG
>NW_005178695.1:5785-11275 GCF_000350225.1 Chondrus crispus | reverse complement strand
GGTCATCCTTAGGAATGTGCAATGTTTACCGCCGGTTCGTGAAGGGCTTCGCGAAAATAGCCGCTCCGCTTAACCGGAAGACGGGGAAAAATCAACCCTTCGAGTTTGAGGTTCTTACCGATGAGGAATACGAGGCGTTCGTGGAACTAAAGAAGCGCCTCGTGTCCCCACCGATCCTCGCTCTACCCCGTTACGGAAAAAAATACACCCTGGATACGGACGCTTGCGCGTACCAGGTCGGCTGTGCCCTACTACAGGAGCAGCCGGACGGCGACCGCCTACCGATCGGTTATTGGAGCCGCGCTCTCACGGACGCGGAGAGGAACTACACCACTACCGAGAAGGAATGCCTCGCCGTCGTATGGAGTATTCTCACGCTTCGACCATACCTGTATGGGAATACGTTCGACCTCCGTACGGATCATGAGGCCCTCCGCTGAGTTCTCAACCTGGCGAATAGCTCCGGCCCGCTAGAGCGCTGGCGTCTCCGCCTAGCCGAGTACGACTACGACGTACAGTACCGGCCGGGTATTAAGCACCAACTCGCGGGTGGTGTATCACGCCTCCGAGTTGACGGCGCAACCTCCGAACCGGTTGACGACGAGGTCCCGTGTTTCGCGGTACAATGGCGAGAGGAGGAGCATAACCCCCGCCAAGGTACCGTACACTGGGAGACCCCCGTCGACCCGGGGAGAGCTGAGCACGCGTTCGCGGTTATACCCGAGGAACGCGACGTCTCATCCGTAACGGTGGAAGAGTTCCTTCGGGAACAGGCCGAGGACCCCTTCTGTAGGGCGGCCGCCGAGACTGTAGGGAACCCGGACTCGCGGTACGACGTTGACCGATACGGGTTCGTCGTCCGCAAGTCCCCCCTCGATGGGACCCTGCAGCGGGTTGTACCGAAGCGGCTCCGGGCGAAGATATTGTACCTCGCCCATCATCCCCGCCTAGCCGGACACCCGGGCGGTACGAGGATGTACTATACCCTCCGGCGGGAATATTATTGGCCTCATATGGCCAACGACGCCTTCAGTACCGTACGGAACTGCGCGTCATGCGCTGCCACCCGGCGAACCCTGGTGAGGCACCAGAAGGATCTCAAGCTCTTCCCAGCGGCAGGACCGCTGGATTTCGTCGCTATGGACCTGCTGGGTCCTTTACTGAAGACGGCGCACGGGAATCGCCACGTGCTCGTCATGACCGACCGGTTTACGAAGCTGACGCGCAGCATCCCGTTACGGACAACCACCGCGTCGGTCGTGGCAAACGCCTTCCTGGACAATTGGGTCTACGTATACGGCGCACCTCGTTACGTGTTAACCGATAACGGACCACAATTTGCCGCCAAGTTCTTCGACGCGGTGTGCGCCTTGCTGGGGGTGAGGCACTACCTGACTACCGCCTATCACCCCCAGACAAATGGACAAACCGAACGGTTCAACCGTACTCTGGTACAGCGCCTCCGACATTATGTCGCGGAGCATCAGAGGGACTGGGACGAATACATCCAGCCCCTGACCTTCGCGTATAACACGCAGGTCCACCGGTCGACGGAGACAACCCCGTTCGACCTGGTGCTGACGCGACCACCGTCCGGTTTGGCCCTACCGGGTACTGTACCGCAGGATGCCGTCTCCAACACGGAAGATCCGAGGACCCCGGTACAGTACAAGCGCGCGACGCTGCGTAAACTCCGCGACGCCCTTGAGCGCACGCGGGTGAAACTAACCGCGGCGCAAAGGCGATACAAGGCCGACTTCGATAAGAAGGTGCGTTTCCGTCCGGTCATCGAGAAGGGAGACCGGGTCTATGTCGACCGCCCACCTCGGCCATTGACGAGTACCGAACGGGGAGACCTGCCAAGCAATGACGGGGGACCCTCTGTCAAGCTTTTACCGAAAACGGAAGGCCCGTTTCCGGTCCGATCCGCTACGGAGACCACAGTGGTCGTCGATCAAGACGGGGTTTCAAACCGCGTGAGCATCGACCGGATAACCCGGATGCCGCGGGGACCCCGCGACGTCACTGCGGCCGCCGCGACCCAGCCCGCGGCGGGCGGAGAACCCGAACCCGCCGCGGAGTATGTGATTGACCATCTGGTCGGTCACCGAGAGAACCGCACAGGAACCCAGTACAAGGTCCGCTGGTATGGCTACGCCCCAGCGGACGATACCTGGGAACCCGCGGAGGGACTCCCCCAGGCCTTCATAGACCGCTTCTGGCGCACGCGGGCGGCAACACGCCACCACTAACACCGCACTGGGCAACCCAGCGCGGGGCGGGACGATCCCGAGAAGGACCTCCCCCGCGCGGCGGCCAATCGCCACCGCAAACCCCGCGCCGGAGGACCCGGCGCAGGAGGAGGCAAGGTCGCCAAAGACGCACGCGGAACCCCGCGTGCGTCACCGCCCACCCCGCGCCGGAAGACCCGGCGCAGGAGGGGGCGAGGTCGCCACAGACGCACGCGGAACCCCGCGCGCGTCACCGTAAACCCCGCGCCGGAAGACCCGGCGCAGGATGGGGCGAGGTCGCCACAGATGCAGGCGGAACCCCGCGCGCGTCACCGTAAACCCCGCGCCGGAAGACCCGGCGCAGGATGGGGCGAGGTCGCCACAGATGCAGGCGGAACCCCGCGCGCGTCACCGTAAACCCCGCGCCGGAAGACCCGGCGCAGGAGGCAACCAATCGCCACGGACGCACGCGAAACCCCGCGTGCGTCACCGCAAACCCCGCGCCGGAGGACCCGGCGCAGGAGCGGGCGAGGTCGCCACCGACGCACGCGGAACCCCGCGTGCGCCACCCCAAACCCCGCACCGGAATACCCGGCGCGGATGGGGGCCGACTCCGCCGAGGGGCTCCTCCAGGCGGCCACCACCCGTTTACGGCGCACGCCGATCCCCTGCGTGCCACCGCCCGAGCCGTACCGGAGGGACCGGCGCGGAGGGGGAAGCTGACCCGTCGGCAGGACGACTTGACGCAGTGGTGGTCAAACGGCTTGGCGCCCCGGTGCATACCCGCCGCCGAGAGACGGAACCCGGCCGCGTAAATACTGTACGGGCACGACCTCGCCGGGGCTCCAGGGCACTGTGGACCACGAGTTGCGCGAGCAGCATACACCGCCCGGCACGTGTGGCCGCTGGACCATGGCGGCAGTTCAAGACGCCTCCGATCCTCGGGGGGTACCCAATCGGAGCTCGTCAAACCGCCGAGAAACCACCCGCCCCAAGGAAAAAGCAGGCGGAAATTACCAAGGAAAAGGCCGGTTCCGCCCCAAGCCGGTAATGGGGACGCGCACCGGGTGTTGCGCGGGGAACGGGAACCCGCCCCCGCAATGACCCGTCACGACGATAGTGCGGTCGCCCGCCCGTCGGGCCGCGGTACGCGTCAACCCGACATGGAAGCGCGGAGGGAAACCCGCAGCGGTACCCCCGACCAGGCGGTCGGGAAGATCTCACCCCGACGGGCGACCCCGGGGGTAGGCCACAGGCCGCACCCGTCGCGGTAACCCGCCACCCCAAGAGCGCGTGGGCAACCGCGCGCTACCGCTGCCCCGCGCCGGATTAACCCGGCGCGGAGGGCCCTGGACGGCAAGGAGGCGACTCCGGTCGCCGGCTTTTAATTAAGCCCAAAAGGGGGCTACGTTTTTCCTCCTAGAAGGATGGGAAAAAATCGTAGCCCCTTCCCGTTAACGGCATTGTACTCCCCGGGTCTGCCCGCGTCCGGAGGTCCCAAGACGGAAAATCCGACTTTGGGAAGCCCCAAGCTGATTTGGAAACCGGAACTGTAAACAGCTGTTTCTGCTCGTTTTTTACAGTTTCCTTTCGTTTCCAAATCGGGGCCTCCGCGGAAAGTGACAATGGCAGGACTTACCGACCGGTTTTGGACGAACAGCAGAGCGTACCGCCGCTGGGAGCTCCCCACTGACCGCACGGACAGGCTGGCGGTCACACACCCCGCTGTCTCGCGGGTGAAAGGGCACCGTTTTTGGAAAAACGGCCAGCCCTCCGGGGGGGTGGGGGAAAATCGCTTCTTTGGCGCCGGTTTGATGATGCCCGGCGCCGGGGGAAGACGCCCCACCGCAACGGCGAGCCTATCCGGACGGTTGAAGGTACAGCGGGTCCGTCCGCTGTACCTGTAAACCCGAGTTCCCGATCGGTTCTTCAAAAGAACACTGTACTGGAAGAAGGGCTACGATTTCCCCTCTAGAAGGGCGAATAAAAATCGTAGCCCATATCCGAGAACGGTTCCAGACTCCTGAGGTCGTCACCGACCTGGGAGTATTTGGAAACAGAAACGTGTTTATGCCGTTTCTGACTGTTTTTACAGTTTCTATTGGTTTCCAAATAGGAACCGTTCGGGAAAGGGACTACCGTGGGGTTTTTGCTCGTGTTTTGGACGACAGAGGTACTGCACGCCCGGGGAAAGGTCTGGGACGTACCGCTGCGGGGCTGGCGGTGGCGTACCCGTGGGGTTTTGGAGGAAATCGAAGGGGAATTCTTGGAAAAATGGCCAGCCTTCCGGGGGGGTCCTGGAAAAACGCTTCTTTGCGCCGGTTGTTCGATGACCCGGCGCAGGCTGAAGCCGCCCAGTCCGAACGGTGGCGTACCGCAAATGGAACCGGGAGCAGCAGGAGCGCTGAACTCCTCCGCGCGGGTCGGGAAATGACCGCCGCTGCGGGTGTGCATGCGGGTGAGGACCCGAGGAAGGTACCTACTGTACGGCCGCGTCTCCGCGGCCGACGCATGGTCTCCGTTCGGGATAGAGTACGTCACAGCTGGCACGGATTTTAGTCCGCCGCGACGGGGACGTGTCGCGAAATAAGGAAGGGGGTCTGTAGTACAACGGCGCGAAGGCAATCGCACCACCGCTGCCGCCCCGGGATACAGTATGATGGGCTGTAAGCGCGAGAAGAACTGTAAGGAGTTATATTTACAGCACACGGCCGGTGCGGAGTACAGTGGTACCCCGCTGGTTACACGTGTAGGATCCGAACGGTAAGTAATTAGTAATTAGTAGTTAATGGCACAAATTAGCCAATTTAGCACAGTAGCTGGTATACCGTAAGTAACAGCTACTGTAGCGGGACAGGTGTCCTGGCGTCCCACTTAGGGGTTAAGACCGGGGGCACCTGCCCCGTTCCAGTAAACGAGAGGCAGACTCGCCTCCCTTCCCTTTACGGCTTTTTGCTAACTCCGTCCGGTTTTACCTCTAAGTCTCAGGCTTCTAACCCGTGACCGGCCGTCCGCCACCGACCGGCTGCGCGTCACCGGCCACGTGAGCCTTCCCTCTTTTCGAGTCCATCCGTGCGGTCTGCGTTCCCGCGTGGGTTACCCAGGGGGGGGGGGCGGGGCGGTTACAGTTGGAAGCGGAAGCGGAAGCGGGGTAGGAATCGGAGACTAACAACTGTAGGATCTTCCGGCGTTTATCATACCTACCAGGATTGTTATGTTTTAACGGGTCAAAATCGGGGGTTCCTGATCGCGTATGATA
>NW_005178695.1:0-5685 GCF_000350225.1 Chondrus crispus | reverse complement strand
GCGATCACAGGTTGTGTTGACGAGGGTTTGGATTTTGACATTATCTGCTTTTTGGTGCAGTCCCCAGTCTTATGTCGCACGCCATCTCGCTCTTGGCGGACACCTGCCATTGTCGTTCTGCCTCTGTATGTATGGGCCCGTTGCAAACGACTCAGGTTGGACTAATGAGAACTATCTTTTTGAGCTCCCAAAATGTTCGGGTTACATAGTGGATTTCCTCTAACCTTCGCAGCCGGACGGATTGTTCCTCGAGTTCCTTTGCGTACGTGTGTCGAACGAATTTGACTGAATTCGTGGTTATTTGCGTCCATCCTTTGGGATACAGCCGGCACTCCAGCGAATTAATGATGGAAAACTCTGACGACAGTGATTGTGAAAACTCTGGGTGTGGACAGCATGCGACAGAGAAGCAGCTTGATGCTGAGATAGGTCATGGGGAAAGGGACGGACGATGTTCGGCGGGGAGTGATTGGAGGAAGAGGATCAAGCTGTGGTGGATCGACAAGTGGGGCGAGGGGGGAATGTCACGTCGTCACCAACCTTGCTGGCATTGTTCTAGTCCTGCGCGGCGATTGGCTGCATTGCACATTTCGGGCATGGCCAATAAAATTTCAATAATATCTTTCCATTCGGCACTCGAACATTGCCGCACTCGAACATTGCCGCACTTGAACATTGCCGCACTCTCCCGTCCCAAGTTGACTATTTCCCGATCCCGCCGTCATCCCACTCCAAATTCGCAAACCCTTCTTCCTACCTCTCCCCCTCCACCCCCTTTCTCACACGCTTCTTCTCATCTCCCCCTTCACCATGACATGGTATACCCGCAGGCCGGTGTGGTCTCCCACAGCTCAACGTCCTCGCGCATCAAAACGGCTTCAAGGACCTGCACGTGTGTGACGATTGTACAGTACTGCCATGTTTAAGAACAAAATACGCCTCCAATCAGACCCGAGAATCAACTACATCCACCGATGCAGGCCTGTTAGTAGTTGAATTGGCTGAAAACGAACAAGTCATGCTCTCTCGAATGAAATAATTGTAACTGCACTGCGCCAGACTGGTGCGCTGTGCTGATCCTGATTCCACCAAGCCCTTCTCCTGTCAAATGCATCTCAGTTTGCTTACAACTGGACGATCGCACAGTTTGAATCAATATTTTGAAGACACCATGCGCTCGCGTAAGATCCTCTCTCGCGGTGGGAATCCGATCGATGTCAATCATAGCAGACGAAGGCGAGCACAAAACTTTGGAAGGTGGCTGGAATTTCTGCAGTCCCGCCCAGATCTACTTGCAGCTCTTTGCGATGGCGATCGCTCGCATTCTATTGCAAACCACGCAGAAAACACGCCGCATTCGTTCTTAGGCGCTGACAATCCCCCCTCTCAGGTGATTACTCAACACTCCGGGCATCAAGATGGAGAAAAGACCGCTAGCCGATTGCATGAAGATGTCGCCAATATTGCCCGCCTCGCCGGACATGAGGACATTCATAGAAATCTGGATTTTTATCAGTCAGGGACCCTCAAACGCAGTTCTGCCACTGATCCAACATATCGCACAGCAGATAACGTTGACATTCCGTTCATGGTAGAATTTCCAGAATGGCAAACATCAGATACCTCAGATCAAAACCCTGAATACCAGTTGCCGAATAATGAGGTTCTTCCGGAGAAATGCAAAGGTTCAGTACCCGGGACTGAGTTAGAATGCCTCCAGAAACGTCTGACAGACTTGCGTAAGGTTATTTCGCCGTGGACAAACATATTAGGTCTGGTAACTGTTTGTGGGAGCGTCACGTACACTGTGAAACAGTACAATCTGCTTCGAGATCTTTTGAAATGGAACAGTTCCGGTTGGCAACTACCATCTTACTCGGCTATTCAACGCACGATCTTCCCACACATACTGAAATGGTGCCTTCCTCGGAGCTCGATCGAACACTTTAAAATCGACATGGCGAAGGTAAAACCTACCCCTCCTAATTTTCAGGAATATGGAGAGAACACCGAAGAATTAAATCGGGAAATATCTGCCCCCGTTCGGGTTATTCTTCCGTCCGAGTGGGCGAAGCTTGATGTTCTCCCGTATCCCCTCTATGACAGTATGTTCTGTCAAGGCCATATGAAGGACGCAATTGAGATTTCAGAAATAGTGCGTGACCGAGCCAGTGTTTTGAATGCCGGGGAGTTCATTTTTGCGACCTTCAGGAGGAGGCCCGTGAAAGTATTCCCAGGAGCCAAAGTTCTTGTCGACATCAATTTTGTGCGGCCGCGAACTTCATTACTCGATTATTCCAAAATTGATTCCGTTGTGAGTGAGTACGAGGTAATAGGCTTCACAAATCATGGTTGCACATTGAGCGGGACTGTTTCGTCTGTTTAGTGCGTAGGTTCGGAGGATAGCATTTCTTCGAGTTCAGAACTAGCACAAAGTAGAGCCCATGGCTCGGCAAGATATCTGGTTAGGAAACTTTCAAGAGCATCGGCAATGAAGAAAATTGGAATGGAAAATATGTCAAGAGTCCGAAACCAGGAAATTCAGCTTTCAAGAAACAACCGATTTCGGAAGCGACAACGGCTACGGAGGGAAGTCACTGTCCCGTCGGATCGTGATAACTTGCTCCCCGGGGATATCGTATGTTTGCTTCTCCCTGGTCAATCGCAAGACCCACTGGAACTTTGTGTGCTTGTCGTCTATAGATATTGGAAACATGACGGTGTGAAATCTGTCCGCCTGCTGTTTGTTAAGACTTCAGACTTATGTGGCAGTGAGGAAGAGAATTGTGAAGAGGACTTCAGTCGCAATGAGGTTTCAGTTTCGTTCGGCCATGATGATTTGTTGGCAAGTCACGAAGTAGTGGGGCATGTGCGTCTCGACTGCAATGATGCCAATGATCTAGATGTGGCAAGTGGGGCAAGGTCCAGAGTCGTCCCTAAATCAAATTGCAAAGGTATACTGCAAGATGGGACACCGTATGTGGTATACAGAGTTCTCTTGTACTGTGATGACTTCCAGCCGCTTTCCCCGACGTGCCAGAAAAGGTCCGCAGGTGGTTTTGACATGCTGCCGCTCGGCTTATTGCCGCGTGATAGATCCACGCGCGCTGCTACAAGGCTCATTGGCCTTACTCCAACGGGTGTCAGCACAAACCAGCTCATGCTACATATCATCCCGGATTTGCTGAGAGCCTGCGTTGATGGGATTCAAGGAAGGTCACCAGACGGGGACGAAGTGAGGATTTTTATAGATGTTGTTGGATTTCTCGGCGATTACCTGGAGTCGGCGCATGGTGTTGACCTCTTAGGACATCACGCTAATTCACCCTGCACTGCATGTTCTGTACGCAAACACAGGGGTGCAGATAGAAGCTCTCTTGGATATACAACCATTTTACATGCTTCCAACTCTTCTGTCCTTACAACTGCCGATCGGCATTGGGCCCTTCGCGAGAGAGGTATTGACGACAATGATTGTAATCTTTTGGGAATGTATTCAACCACGAGAGTAAGCAATGAGTAATGCCCACTGCTTAAGATTCATTCTGAGCTTCAGAAAGTCCGATCGGACATTCAAAGGGCCAATCATGGTGGACCAGTTGTGTCTGGGCTTTTCGACCCGTACCGATCGAATATCATCGCTCCGGACCATCTGCTCAGCGGATTAGCCAAAGATATTATGCAAACTGCTTTTGCTGTTCTGCCTGGCAAGGAGTGGAAACAAAGAATGGATTATATGGTTTCTTCTGCGCTTAGTGAAAATGGGCTCATACGGCAGTGTTCGACGTACCACGTTTCAAAAGGAACCCTGCATGGGATGAGTCTCTCATCAACTTTTTGCATGCTTCTGTGCTGTGTTCCCGTTTACAGAAACATCATCAACGCCCTGAAGTTGGAAGATGAAGTACAAGGACGTGTTCTTGAAGCGCTTGAGTGCCTGAACAGACTGATTGGTTTGACGTATCCCTAGTAAACCAAACGCAGTGCCACCGCAGTACGTACCGTGCAGTGCATCCGTAGGATACCCGTAGTACGTGTGGGATGCAGCAATGGCACTGTGCTCCCCACACGTGGAATCCGTATTGATACTGGGAGTGACCCACAGTGGCATTACGACCCTACTGCGTACATACTACGGTGCACTGCGGGTGCACTGCAAATGAGCCCCCTAGAGGAGCTTCTTTTAACAGATGAAATACCTCATACATCGCCTATATCAGAGGCCATCTGATGGCGCCGTATGGGAATCGTACACAAGCCAAGTGTTTGCTTTCTACTCGCATGCACTTACACTCCACGTTGAGCAATTGTCGACTTAAGATTCGTATATCTATTCACACGTGTACTCCTTTCAAGCATTTTCACCATTCATCTCATCTACCTCCCCACCACCACCTTGCACCGATCCATTTCATAGTGCGACCAGCCGCCAGCCGACCACGTCTTAATTTTCTCCACCTCTCCGCCCCGTTCCGTCGGTCTCGCATTCTTGACTAACCCCGCCGCAAAACACCATGGGGGCCGAAAAGCGGCCCGTCCGCTCGTCCAAGGTCCGCGCCATGGCACGCGTAAGCATGCAGAAACAGTCAGACGAGGAGGAGCTCGAGCACCAGCTTCAACTCGGCAATCGCTAGCGCAGTCGTCGACACTCCTCACCCTCGCATGAAAGGGTTTTTACTACAAATAGCGATATCGATGGCCACTCGCCGCACCGCCGCCACCACTACGATGACGATGATCCGGATGACGATCACCATGACCCTAAGTCATTTGTCCAATATACCACCCTCAGATGCGGGTCCCAGATGAACAGCAAGGTCGTTGCTGATGTAATGGAATCTGAGGGGGCGAAGACTTCAGAAGGGTCGCAAAAACGTCGAGCGGAAGACGAAGGAGACGAGGTGGCAGTGGACGAGGTTGTAGTTGCGAGCCGTTCGGAGGTTATGGCGCTCGGTAAACTTGTCCTGGATGTCTCGTCCGGAGTGACTGTAGACGGTTTGGAGAGCTTAATCGTGAGATGCTCCAAGGTGTTGCGTGAAAACAGACGGAGCATGAACCGTGATGAAGATGTGAAACATCTGATGCGGACGGCGACGGACGCACACGAAGACCATCGTTTTGACCTCACACCTCACTGAATTTCGAGAAGTACCAGTCAGTGTACTGCCATGAGGAGCAGCAGTCCGTCGAACAACAGGAAACGCAACATTCTCATCCATGCCAACCGCCCTCAGAGAAGCTCTTGCAAAAGCGTCTCCCCCCTCACTTCTGTTACGAATTCACTCTGCCTCGAAAGACATTGCGCGGTTCTCTCAACAGAATTCGTTCCTCTCCATACAGAAAGGCGTTTCTCGGCATATGGTTTGTAAGAGTAACTCCGAGCTCTCTTACACATCGACAAAAGTGGAGCTCCAATCTGTATCACTTCGACAGACGGAGAATTCAGCACCTCTTTCTCCACGCCATACTGCCGACCAGGACATGACAAGGCCTCAGGTTGATTATTCTTTCTGTTTGCGCTAGGACATTATCCATCGTGATCAGTCTGTCGCGCTTATCATGAAACCTTTTTCGGAGTGGGACGATTTTCACTCAAGCAAGAGTTGGGGAGTACTTCGTATTGCTCACTCTACCACCAACATGGCATAACAATCTTTCTCTTTGTCGTCGTCATCGCCGTGGGTG
>NW_005178694.1:0-11184 GCF_000350225.1 Chondrus crispus | reverse complement strand
GTGTGCTGGAAAGTGAAGGCTCCTTTGCCACCGCACAAGAAGTCATGAAGATGAATGCAGTAAGCTTTCTGCATCAGCACTTCCTCGATTGCACCAACGCCCCAAAGCCGTTGCCCAAAATATATAGAATCATCGCTTTCGCCCTGACGCGCCAAGAAACAACTTCTCTCCACAAAGCCCTGACGGCCGCATATGCACAAGGAAGTGTTGCCCACTCCAATCAACGCATCGCAGTCGAGCCGCTCATATATCATGCCGGCCTCACTAAAGAAGCTCGCGAAAAGGCCCACAACGACTGGACAGCAAACGAAGAGCTCTACGACATCATAAAAACCAAGGACCTCGTACCTTCAACTCTGTTCCGTATTATGGTTTGTACGTCCGCCTTCGGTACCGGAATAGATGTTCCAGATGTTCGAGCAACAGTTCATCTTGGCGCCGCAAGAAGCCTCGTCGACTTTGCACAGGAGAGTGGCCGGTCTGGACGCGACGGACACCACGCATTCGTCTTCGTCCTAAACTCAACCCAGTACAATAAGAGCTTCGAAACCGCCAGTGTGCTGGAAAGAACATTGACCAAAATGATCTCGCAGTAACGAACCGAAACGAGATGATGAATTGGGTCCTCAATACCACGGATTGCCGCAAAGATGCACTTTACACAGCCATGGATGGCCAAGTCTCTGGTGTCTGTCGCTTCGACAAGCACGCAGTCTGGTGCGATGTTTGCAGATCTATGTTCCCCTCCCAGCCAACTAATGCACCGCACACCCCTCAGAGTTCACAATTTCACACACCGGATACCTCTAGACCTTGGGATGCAAATTCGCAATCCCAGTCTCAGCAACATTCGCTTCCCACCACACCATCGCAATCGCAGTTGCCACCTCCACATCAAGATCAAAATCAAAACCATCTCGAGCCTCAACGGCAAAACCAAATCGGAGCCACCACATCCACGCAGCACAACTTCGATGAAGTGCTCCTCTTGCTTGAGCAATCCGCTCCAACCAACCCCCCTCCAGCCCCTCCAGTTCGAAGAATCCTTAGCTTCTCCCCACAACAATCAAGTGAACGCTTGCTGCCTTCAGCATCACCTTCAATGCAGCAAGCACCATTTCCAGTCCGTCCACGGTCACTTCCGATGGCGTCACCATCTTTGAAGCAAGTTCTTTCGGGCAAACGGCCCGCATCACTTCCACCATCGGGAAGAAATTCATTCAAGAGCTTACGAACTTCTCCCAGTATGGCGCGCCAAACCCAACGTAATGTTCCCACAAACCCTTTGCCTTCCCCGTCACCTCCCCTATCGTTGCCATTTAGTCACTTCCAGGCAATTGACACCGAATCCACGGTTCATTTAGTAACTCAATTCCTCTTCCTAACCAAGACGACGTGTCTCTTATGCCACGCTTCTCCCCGCCGTTCCGGTACGGAACATCCTCAGAATGACTGTCCATTCATGGAAAGAAGCTGCTATGCCTGTTTCTCTACGACCCATTTCGTCCCGTCTTGCCCCGTCCCAAGAAAAGTCCCTCTCAAGTGCTATGATTGCCGCCTCTCGCACTGCCTTGGCCAACCACTTCACCCCACATTCGGCCAATACGGTCGTTGCGATCTACGTCCTATGATATCACTCGCCTGGAACCTTTGGCGAATGAAGTCTTTCCAGCAACAGATCGCTGAAAACCTGTTCCCTTCCGAAATCCTTTGCCGCTTCAACTCCGTTCTCCGTGACCGCCCGGCCCGGGTCACTGAGAAGGACTTAGCCGTCATCTTCTCGGATGCATCCATAGAGTCCGCTGACGAGAATAACGACGATATGCCTCTGACAATATGGCTCCCACTGGCTTGGGCCATACATCAAGGTCTTCTCCAACTGGACTGCCAGTAGTTTTCGATATCCACATACTGCAGTATTAGGACCACATTTTCAATAATCTCTCAACGATAGAAAGCTTCAATCTTCTCGAAAACGGAACCATTCACATGTCACAGCGATCCTCACATTTCCATGTGCCCGTGCGATCACTACCCGCCGTTTTTGTTGAATCATTCATTTATACATCTTCTACGTCGCGCCATATCCAACTGCTATGCTCACCAATTGTGCCGTTTTGCTGTTTCTCCACTACACAAACAACCCCACAAAATTTACACTTGTGCTTTCGTAACGGCCATCTACTACCGAAGTAGCTGAAACAGAAAAGAAACATGCAAACGCACCGTTCAGGCCCCTTGCAGGACGCGTCTTGCCAGTAGCCCTCTCCAAAGTATCATTCTCCCACCCTTCCAAAACGCATCGTTCTCGCGCCCCTCCAGAACGCATCATGGGCGCACCCCTCTCGAACGTATCATTCTCGCACCCCTTCAGAACGCATCGTGGGCGCACCCGTCCCGAACGTATCATTCTTGCACCCTTCCAAAATGCATTGTTCTCGCGCCCCTCTAGACCGCATCATGGGCGCACCCCTCCCGAACGCATCAATCTCGCACCCCCTTAGAACGCGTCGTGGGCGCACCCCTCTCGAACGTATCATTCTGGCCTCCCTCTAAAACGAATGATGAGCGCACCCCTATAGAACACATCACGAGCGCACCCCTCTCTAACGTAGCATTCTGGCACTCCTTCCAACGCATCATTCTCGCACCTCCTCAGCTCGCATCCTAGACGCACCTCTCCAGAACGCATCGTGCGCGCATCCCTCCCCAACGAATCTCTGACACACCCGTCCAAAATGCGTCGTTGAGGCAACGATCATCGAAACCTGCATACGGCGCTTTTCAATTTCGCGCAGTAAATAACTTAGAAAGCTTTGATGTCCAGGACATAAATTACGCCGCCTTATTGTGTAACTCGTACATGCGCACTGCGACGCCGTCAGTGCAGTATCAGGCCCTGCCACTAAATCTGCCTGCTGTAATTGCCCCACCCAGCACGATACGTTTTGGGCATCTGACAATCTTGCCAGACGAGGGACACGGTACGTTATAAAATATGAAGTTAATAATATTGCTCATGCGCCTCTAATCGCACACGGCAAAAACTAAATTTTGCGCACTGACATTTTATTGGCTGTGCGCCGCCGTCGGCAAAATTTTAGTCAGAAATTCCCAACAGCAATGTTGCCAATACAGCGCGTATGGGGGTGCCGCCGTGTAAATCGGCCTAAAACGTATCGTCCCACCAGAAAACTGTCGCCGTTAAAACCGCCCGGCACGATACGTTTTGGGCCATATACCGTAGACAGTACCAAAATCGCACATACGTCGAATCAGGCCTGGACGATACGTTTTTTGTCATTACGTATCGATCCTGACATGTGCCAAAAACGTATCGTTCCGCGGGAACTGACGCCAGAACTAAACATAGGCTGTGTCAATGGACGTGACTCTGCATTTTGGCAGCTTTCAAGTGCTTGCGGTGGTTGTTTTATGTTATTGCTGTAGAAAGTACGCCTCTGCATGACATTGTACGTTGCAGATTGTCAAAACATTAGTGATGGTTTTAGTTGGGTTGGTATACACCTTGCTGCAGTTCATGCATTTCCTACTATACTTGAGAGTGTTCTGCACGTACGTATTAAGGGGTATCATGGAAGTTCTTTCTTTGCGGCTTTTTACCCTACTGCAGCTTTGGTAGGGATACATCTTCCCAGTTGAGATCACGTTACAATGTGCTTGGTTGGCACGTTTATGCGTAGCCATGGCAGTTTCTCATCCGGAAAATGTGGATCAAAATCCTCCAAGTTCATGCTGCACATGTAATCCCCATGTTACGTCAGGGTAGTGGTATGTAGCGTGTGAACATTTTCCCTTCCTTCAACCCCTACACGTATGTTGAACAAACGTGATACACCTTTTACATAAATGGCGGATCTTATTCGTTCATACAAGATATTTTGTCGTAAAGTTCTATAATTGTAACTACATTCCTCTACCGTAACATCGTAAAGTTAAAAGAAGTGAAATTGTTGTGATTCTTACATTTAGTTTGATAATTTAATACATTCACTCATATCAGCTGGTATGTGTGGGATAGTTCTGTTTTTTTTAATTCCTGCATGAACCAGTCCTTCGAATAATACGCAAGGGCATAGGCATATTGGCGCCGCAATAAGATTTGTATTCTGTTTGCAGTGCGCCTAGTTTATGCCAACTGGTTTTTTTAATTTTTTAATTGTCCGTTGAGGGCGGTGGCTCATCCCTTAATAATAAATTTTAAAGCATCAGCAGTACGCAGTACGACTGCACAACCGCGTTCAGTAAATGAATGACCATGACGTAGTAATCATGTTTCTATAATGCGGGATGACGTGTAATGTTCGAATTGGTGATGAAAATATATGCCCTCATTGAAAATCGTACAGCCTTTGTTCGTGTAATATTTTTGAAAAAATATTTGATATATATACCAATATAATTTTGCCATTATTTTTATTATTCCAAAACTTTCTCTAGTAACAAGGACGTCATGCTCTACAGAGCACAACGTAGTCATCTTGTTTCCAGGCGGCGTGTGACGTGTTGGATTCAAATTGATTATGAAAATATACGGTACGTCCTAAATCACATGCGTACAGTTTTTGTTCATGTTTTTCCACTGTTTTTCTTCGATAATTTATCCCCTTTTCTCAATGATCGCCCTACGCCAGTCTTTCTTTGTACACTGTATAACCACGTTTCTGCCCCCCGCGACAAGACGTGTTCGATGAAACCATAATATGAATTATATGTTTCAAATCAAATGCGATCAGTGTTTGTATATTTCAAATATTTTCTTTGCTATTTTATCCCCTTTTTATCATTGGTCGCCCAATACAGAGTCATGCCCTGCAGACTGCAGGGCATGACGTCATCATCACCTTTCCGCACCGCCGGATTACGGGACTTCCCTTTGCGCAGGGCCCTCCCCCAAAGTCAACCTAGAACAGGCTGAATCCACTCCCCTCATTAACGGTGGCTCAGTGAAGCCAACCAACGCCAACAAACCTCCTATCCAGGCAAGCTCACATCCCCATTTGCATTCACATACGTTTTGACGCTGTAATCGTTCAACATCGTCTGCCCTTGTCCTGAAATAGATCGGCAGCGTGATTGTGGTATTCTGCGTCGCGTAATGACCTTGGTTACTGTCTCAGTTATCGAGAGAGTGACTCTCGATTCAATGGAAATAATACATTCTTACTGAGTTCTGGCGAGAAAGAGTAACTTAAAAAATATCCAGTACAACGAAACGGGGCTCCCGTTAACTGCTGTACGCGTCTGTAGAAGCTGAACAGATCTCCTTCTCATATCCAGCGTTTGGCATTCGGAACTGAACTCAAACTATGTCCAGTGCTCATAAATCTTCATCCATTCAATCTTAAAGAAGTTATGGCTAAAGGTGTTTGAAGATGGACATTTTCCACTCTGAAAAGTGCTACGGTGCTGTCCTGTGTAGTGACAACGGACAGTGATGTTCAACCTCTGCAAGAAAGGGATATGTATTACTGTATAAACTCTGCTCACATTTTTGATGAACCCTGTGGCAAGCCCGGCAACAGCAGTCCCCAGTCCCCAGCCCCTTTCATGCCCACTGACAACCCCTGCGCCGTCAAACGTTCACTCTCAGATTAGCAGTCGAGATGACACTACATTCCCGCCTCGATGTGTTTATGGTTGGCGCCGCATTGGGAGGTGCACAGTGCTTCTATTGGTTGAATACGGATATGAAGAACGTTTCAGAGGCGATGAACTTGAGGCATGCACAAATTCTTCCGCGACACCGCCTCGTACTTTTGATGTACGCCATCGTATAGGAGAGCTTGCAAACGGTGCGTAACAGTGAAAGGGGCTTACGTCTTCATGCGAACGTTTTCGCACAGATCAAGGAAAAGGAAGGCATCTCTGGCATGGCCGTGTCTGCGATCCAGTCTTCGGCGACTTTTTTTTAGGGGCGCTGAGGCTGTACCAGATGGCGTGCATGCCGGATCTTTAGCATCACTGCTGTACAGGAGAGTAGCAAAGGACATTTCCCAGATATGGAGGATCCATTTTATATGTATTGGGGAACCGATTGTTGCTAAGATGACTTTGTGGAACTTCATTGCGACCAAGCCGGCAACAGAAATGGTTACATTGGCCTCGACACAAAGATTGCCAACACGCAGGTATTCCTCATATCGCAAGCTAGCAACAACGGAGCAGGCGGTGTTTAAAGTCCGCGTCGCAAGAAATCAACCACGATCCGGCAGCTAGCCCCTAATCCCCTTCTGAAGGAACGTGTATGTCAGTTCAACGGAACACTTTATTCGTTGTCTACGCCTCTCTTTTCCCGCTCGGAGCAGCCGTCTCGCTTATCTCATTCAGTATTCAACTCTTCTTTCTGCTGGACTTTCCGTCTACCGAAATCATCAATGTCACCGTCCGAGTTGCTTTCTTCTCCAGTTTTGTTTGAAAACTACTGGAGGTGCCTTCGCCCGATGACCATGTCCGGTTTCAACATCCTCCAAATTCCGGTCTATCACACTGTCGTCGTCCTCGTCGTTCTGCAATTCTCCAGCGCTTATATTGCACTGGCCAGTTCCGACACGTTGCCGTCTAGGGCGGCCACACAATTTTTTATTAGAGATCCAATTTTTCCCGGCATTCAGGATTAAACGTGTTATCTCGTCAAGTACGCTTGTCGGGAACAGCAATTCGTTCTTGTTCCCGGTTTCGGCATGCCTTCTCCTCCGCTTTGGTGAGAAAAAAATTATTATCTTCTTCTGGACTACAGCCTTCGACATCAGACTCGTCCTCCTCGCTGACATTTCCTCCGTCCTGAGATCTCTTCGTATCTTTCTTGTAAATGTACTTTGCGACGGCTGTTGATAGCGACAATGACATCTTCAAGTTCGCTGCGGCATCCTCATTTTTGTCTTCACTAGAACTGCCGCTTTCGTCGGATGAATCATTTGCGGCTTCGCCGTGCTTCCGGGACTGGTTCTTGAATTCTACTGAAGACCCTACACTACACTGCAATCATCTCCCTCCTCGCCGCTCACGTCATCTTCTTCTACGCTGTCCGAACCAGCTTCACTGCAGCTTCACTGCTTCCGTCTCCACCTCGTCCTGCAAAGTCCGCTCTCCTCTTCAACCTTCCGTCTTTCGACTTTTCAGACAGAATGCCCTTGCCCACCCTCCCCCCCTGTACGACTTGCAATTGCGACCTTTGCAAACTCTGATCGACAGCTTCACCCGACGTCTTCTCCAGATTGCCCATTTTCACCTTCCCCATCCGACGACTCATTTCCTCCGTCAATTTCATCCGCGTTGTCCGAAAACCTCATTCGAGACCAGAACAGATTTATCAGAGAATCGACATCCTGAAGTGGCCCAAAAACGAACACGTGACGACACACACAGACACGGATACCCACATGGCCCGCAACACTGTTGTACTCTGATTTGAATTTGCCGCAGTTTTTTCACGTGGAACCACGATACTTCTCAAGTGTGTATTGCCATTTCCCTATATATATGCGAATCGTAGTCCCGTTTCCTTTCCTCCTGTGCTCCCTAAATCCTCTAGAGCTTTCCGTCGCACAATGGATCCGACGACAAAAAACGCGATGCAGGCCTGGGTAAAGAGTCTTCCAAACGCAAAAAGACAAAAAAAAGCAAGACGAAAAGCAAGAAGAAGACAGATGCTGCTGCGGGGAAACTCGTATCCCCAGTCACACCAGTACGTACAGCCCCAAGTTTTTCCGCTACAGTTTCGCCGTGCACCCCTCCCTCCTTCACCGATATTTCCGAAGATGACGGGCAGTCATTACACATGGATATGGACGATGTCCGTGGTGAAGCGACTCCAACTCAATTTACGAAGGCCAACATTGATCTCGACATGGTTCGAAAGAATCATGCCGAGATCATACAACGACGCACGACACGCCGTTTTGGTACGAAATCTGCCCAACGTCAACAGGGAGTGGGGGGTCCCGCGGTCTCTATACGTGTAACTGCGGGCCTCTCATTGGAAGAGGCTTGGAGCCATAGCGTTCATAATCTGTTGCGGGACCACCCCGATTACTTCTCTTGCGAAGAAGCAACCTTGAAAGATCATGGCGTAATCGGACAAGGACGCGCTGCGAATAAGGGAATTTCTGTTTGTGAAGATAATAATAGCGATCTGAGAGAGATATACCGTATTGAATACGAGCCAAAAATCTCGGGGGGAGGAAGCGATGGGTCCTTCAAGCAGCTCTGTATCGCGGCGGGGCAGCTGCTGCGGCTGTGTGTGGTTTGTAACGTCTTGGAGGTGGAATCGGTATGGATGCCAGGGAAGCTATTCGAAGCAATATGCGACAAGGACACAGTAGATCTCCTCATTTCACATTATGGCGTCAGGGCTGTCTGTACAACTGTCATGACAAAAGCTTTTCACTTGAAAAAAATTTCCGAGCACGCCAAATTGTACTTTCAAGGAAGAAGCGTTGTCTACGCTGCTGAAGCAGAACGAAGCCGCATACATCTCCGTTCCATTTTCAATGTTCAGAAAGTGCTAGGAAGGCAACGCGCTACCGATCGTCGCGTCATAGACGATCGCATAGCGCGGGCCGCAATTTTCATGCCACAGGATTTTTCTCGTTGCAAGCAAAAAATCCGACATGCATTGGATTCTATTCTCGCATCTTTTGATAGTCACACAGTTGACCACGGGGTGACCGCTGCCGTCACCACGGTTTTCCGGGAAGGTAGGACCAAAAATAAGTGGTGCATGAATTTAATCAACCTTCTTGTGTTGACCGGCGGGGGTCAACGACCCCAAGTATACACGCAGTTGCAACTGCCTTCGTCAAGCGAATTGACAGACATGACGCAAAGAGCGCGGGAGCAGGGTTTCATTGAAATGAGCACGGTCAAGGAGAAGACAAGCCGATCCTTGCGAATGCCGTTTGTTCTTTTTCCTTCATATGTTCTCAAATACGTCCGATTTCATTGCTCCACTGTCCGCCCTGCAATAATTGACCAAGCTGAAAAGGATGAGTCCGACCTTGTCCACAAATCCCCACTCATTCATACCGAAAATGGACATAGTCTGATTACCCCACAAGTCACAAAGACATTTCAGGCGTTCCTCCGCATGTCAGAACCCACCCTCGCTGACATGACGGTTATGATGCTGAGATCTAGCTATGGAACAATGATGATGCACAGTTATCGCGAGAAAAAAATCTTCCCCAACCTGGATGAAGCAGCGTTTCTGGATACATTGTCTACGCAAATGAATACCTCCGTAGACCAGCTCCGTTCCACCTACATCGGCCTGGACCACACCGACTACCTTGATACTGCCAAGGCATTGATCAGAGCTCTCGCTGTCACAACCAACCCTGATGATACGGAGGAGACGATAGACCTAGTCGAAAACGAAGATGATGCTCCTGGTTTCTTCGCATAGAGTCATCCGACCTTCTGCAGGTCGGGACAGACACCCGTAAACGTTTTGCTTGCCCCTTCGTCTCGCACATTTCACACCCTTCCGACTCCTCTTTCCCCCTCCCTCCCCCCCCCCGTCCCTCAGTCCAAGCCCAGCCCTCCTCCACTTCCTGTCTGTTACATTGCACCACTGAAATTCCCATCCCCCTGCTGCCGGCTGCACATTCTATCGTCCTTAGAACGAGTGTACTGACTCGAAGAGAGTTTCCGATAGAGAATAGAAAGGGAGGGAGTTGGGGAGAACGGGGGGCGTCTGTGAGGGTTAATGCATGACAGAGGAGGTGTTCAAGACGCGGCATGTCACAATTGAGAGAGTTAGGCGATAGGCAGGGCGGATGACGGCGATAAAACTAGTGTATTGACTCGAAGAGAGTTTCCGATAGAGAATAGGAAGGGAGGGAGTTGGGAAGAACGGGGGGCGTCTGTGAGGGTTAATGCATGACAGAGGAGGTGTTCACGACGCAGTGACAAAAAAAGGTTGGACCGTAAGCTGGGAACAAGCGGCGGCGAGACGATCGCGAAATCGATTTATGCCAGTAAAACCAAAACCACAATTATTCCACGCCATCTGAGACCCCCCTCTGTCGGCAACTTGCTCAGGATCGAGATCGTATGTAACGACCATTTCATGTCCCATTCCCAAAATCGCAAAATAGGTTGTTGCACATGTCTCAGTCGCAATGCTCTATGCAGGTGGCGTTCATGTGGATCCTGTCATCTCGATCGTACTGCAGCGGGACGAAAGCCTCAACTGCACTTTCACTTCGAACCATACCGACACTACGTGCGTCATCGCACACTCCGAAACATGAAAAAAAATTATTCAACGACAAAGACAGCATGATCCCACATTACAAAAATCAACTAAAGCCTTTTCCTTCCTTCCAACCCTAATCCGCTAATCTCTCCCTGCCTTCCGCTCAGCAGAGAAGTAGCAAACCCCCTCATCATTTCTATCGTATCACGACCGTAGTGTCCAAATCCCCGTAATCTCCCCGAATCCCTTGTGACACGGCATCTCCGATGTTTCTGTGGGTGAGGGGTGAGTAATTTGAAACTGCACCTCGTTGAGGCGATGCGGCATCAGTTCCTGTGATCCAATCCGTCCAGCGATGCTCTGTACACACTGGTGCAGCCCCGCTACCATCGGCTCCGACGCGGACGGAAGGGTACGTGGCGCATCCGTCATATGCGAGGCACCCTCCGTCCGGCAGGGGACTGCTGCCAGCCCTAGCACTTCGTCTCCCTCGGTTCTCATCGACGAAGAAAGTGCTATTGAATACGCTTGGTCTTCATATCTGTCGGCCAGCTTGTCGTCGCGTGCTCAAAAACCCCACACAACGCGGATCGCGCCATCTTCTCCTTGCCCACCGTCTCAGGCTCTTTCGTTTTTTGAGAAATGGGAAACTTGAAGAAAGTTACGTTCGCTGCCGAGTTGGAAGTGATTTTGGGGCGTCCTACAGATTCTGCTGCCGTCCCAATGGTCACAGAGGAATTGGCCTCCGTCTCTGACACCGAGGAGGGCGACGGATCTAGTGCGGCCTCCTGCAATGGCGAAGACATAATTCCTACTGCCGATCAACATGTGGACGCCTATGCGAGTTACATAACCTATTTAGAGATAAGCGGGCAACTAGGGGGGATTGATGATTATTGGGATGGTGAGGGGGCTGGGTTCGGTCGTAGTGGTGGTGCTTTTGATGGTACTTTCATTGACAC
>NW_005178693.1:0-11304 GCF_000350225.1 Chondrus crispus | reverse complement strand
GGCAACGCGCGGGCGTACCAAGGGAGGTGTAGTGCTTTCGGATAAACCGAGCAAGAGCATAGAGGGCAAGAGCATAGAGGGATAACTGTTTGTTTAGTTTTGCGATCGATGCGTTTATGTGATGATGAACAGAGAGCAGCAGATACAGTACTGTAAAAAGAAAACAACCGAGCAAGAGCATAGAGGGATAACTGTTTCTTTTGTTTTGCGATCGATGCGTTTATGGGATGATGAACAGAGAACAGCAGATACAGTACCGTTGGGTACTGTAGAAAGGTCTATGTTGCATCATGTTTGCGATGGACATGGACATGGCGTTTAGCCCGGGCAGCGGAGCGGCACAGGAGCCGGCACAGGAGCGGCGCAGGAGTCGTGCGGTGTTTACATACTACACCCCTGTCATTTCTCCAACCCTGCCTTTGGAGCTGAAGCAGAAGCATGGAGTAGAAGGGAGAGAAGGTTTATGAAGCCGCGGAATCCATTGCTGCCAGAGTCCACGTATGCCACGTGTTGCCATGATGCCACGTGGCAACGTGTGTGCGCTTGTCACTCGTGGCTACGTGTAAATCGTTGGGGTGTAGTTTGGGTGCTGGGGCACCCTGCACCTGCTCCATCTCCATGAAAGGCCAAAATTTGTCTCACGGACGTTCCTGTTCTGTTGTAGGGCACAGCTCATGGGCCTACCTCGCATTCTTCACCTTCAAAGCTCGCTGCCATCCCAGTCTCACACATGTGAGAATGAGAGATCCACAAATCGACTACCTCTGACGCCCCTCCACGATCAGAAGGCCTCCCTCATTCCGCACGAGAGAAGGGTATTTCATCACTTCAACGTTTTGCGGGGGCTTGTCTCGCGTTGCGGGTGGAAGCCAAAGTCATCATGATGTACACAGGCATGGAAGGAAGAAAACGTCTACGCTGTCATTTCCTCGAAGTTGCTGTGCATTTACTTTACCATATGCACTACGTGCGAGTTGCGTTACTTCAACGGCTACAAGATCAAATTAGCGAGGATGTTCGGAAACTCTTTGTTCCGCTTCTTCGTGAATGGATGGTTTATTTCAAGTCATCGCACCTCTCTGCAGAACATCTCATCATTGGGCCATAATTCATCCGTCTGCTTTTATGGCTGATTACGGATCGTGCATGACTGTTCACTCGGTCCTGCATGACTGTTCACTCGCTCATGTATGCCGACATAATCATGATGTGCTTGCAGTTCAGCTGTGCTATTTGTGTGTTCTGTTACGTCATAGGCAAGTATCCATGGCTAGCCCTCCGCAAAATGTAGCATCCTTGTACTCACTTGCGCAACAAAAGGATGTACAGGCTTGATGCCCTGTCTCCGCAATACAACTAGCCATTTTTGCATCGTTGGAATCAGTCAGATCAACATATATGACCTTAACAACGATACCTTTCCCTTGTGATTCATTTTTCTTCTCCGTGGAAGATGAGCGAGCATGTGCAGATATCATTCGAGACGGATCAGACTGAAGAATGTAGTCCTCGCCGAGAACTGGATCTCTGACCGGTGATTCCAATCCGATCGAACATGCTGAAGCACACATGTGAGCAACTACGTTGTTCGGGACAATGAACGTGTCAGACAGAGAGATAAAACCACATACTATCCACAGGTTCCTGTCTGGGTCGTAAGACATTGCCGCGTACTCGTCTGCAAACGCCGAAGCCAGCGCCGTGGCAAATGGTTGCCAATCGGACAAGTTCTGCGTCGTCAATTGACTCGTCAGGGCGAGTTGCTCCAGTTCCCACAGTTTTTCCTTGAGTTGCAGATGAGCGGCAGCAGATGATGGAGTGTACTCTGATTTTGTGTTATAATGGTTTGCGAACACCACGTTGAATGTGTACTTGTGGAAGTTACCTGAGTTCATACCGGCTTTTGAGATCAAGAAACCAAACCAGTCGACTGCCAAATTGCTGTCAAACCATTTCGTATGATCGTTTTCCACCTCCGAGGTGTTGAAAGAGTCCGAACTAAAGGTCGTGTAATCTCCAAAGTCCCAGTTGACGTTGTCCTTCCAGGGGATGTCCGATTCCTTATCCCACTTCGTGTCGTCCTTCTCACTACTCTCTTCAACGTCGCTGTCGTTAGAAGGAAGAGAACTTTTATGATAATCCCAAGAAGAACCATGACGCCACCTACGGCCCGATGCCCGAACGGAAAGGGCATCTGTTCGGTTGTCCTTCTCTTTCACAAGATCGGGTTGACGTACACTCGCTGCGTAGATCGATATCGAAAATGCCAACAAAAGTAAACCACTGGACGGGAGCATGGTTGTTCTGCTGGTCAAGTGTATTCTGAAGATCTTGGCCGAGTTGACCACCTGAAGATGAGCAGGGGGCAATGTGTCGGCCAGAGTGTTGATTAGCTGTATTTGAATAGAGAGGAGGATGAGGAGGACAGGGCTAGATGAAGTGGTGACACAAGACATTGGCAAGGTTGAAAGAGCCTATGTACTGTAGTAGTCCGGCGTTATGTTTGGCGAAAGACGCCCATCTCCCTCCCGATGAAAAGCGCGCAGCGAAGAATTTTCGTTTGGGCGACCGATTTCGTGGAAGACTTAGCATTTGATGCAAATTCCTGTCCTATCCAACTCTACAATGACGTTTGAGGTCGTAAGCAGACCCGGAGATAGATGGGAGGGAAGTGTGACTTATCGAGAAAACACAAAAGTGGGTTGGACACAGAAAACAGGGTTGCGAAGAATCATTTATTGATTGGCCAAATTCCTGGCCACCTCTCTGCAATACGTTTTGCAGTACATGGATATTTCTGAAGGCTTTGATTCTGTGTATTGATTCTTTTTCTTACCCAAACAAGTTGCTGACTACTTCTCCTTGAATTTTTACTGCAAACGGCCATGGACACAAACTGAGGACTCACTTGAAACCCTGCTTTATCTTCATCTCTCATCTTGAGGGAGGGATGCGCTCCCCGAATATGCTCTTTACACAACATTTCAAAAGCCTACCTGTAGGAAACTCATATCTTCGCTCCTACATCATCCCCAAAATATGCTTGCTTATGCTCATCATCTAGACGCTAGAACACAGCCCATGTTATTTTCTTACAGTTGCCCAGAAGACCACATTAGGCGATGCCGGGCACCAGCCTCACCGAGATCTTTGAACCAGTTGTCATTTATATCGAAATTGGGATGTTGTAGTCGCATGGTTCTCTCATGGCGTTCTGCTAACTTACCAATCCACGTCACGTCTTGATCGACTTAGATTTATGAAGAAGCCATTACGTTGCGTTTTTCGATCAGCCATTTTGAGACGTATGTAATGCACAGGGTTTATATCGCTGCCTCACTCTATACATAAAAACCTATTCGGCTCCAAGGTTTTGTAGGTACCACTTACAGCCGAAGATCTCCAGAGGAAACGATTCGGCCTTTTGGGGGTTTGTGTCACGCTGTTGAGAGGAACTAGCAAATGCATTCGAGATTATAGGTCATACAGAAAAAGCTATATGCGTTAACCGAGTCACAACACATCGCAAAGCACCCATAAGCAATATCTGCGCTTGAGCAAGCAGATCGAGATCCAAAAAGGTTCACTTGAACTGCTTGTCTAGAACCATTTCCATTAACTTTCTTCTCTTTAACTTCCTCCTCTTTAACTTCTTCCTCTTTAACCTTTCTCTCGACGGATTCCATACTATCTTCATTTTCTTCTTTCGCCAGGTGAGCCTGCCGCCCTGCCTCCCATCCAAAAATAGGTTCACGTCCTAGCTGCATGGCGTCTGGGTCGATAGTTTTAAGGTAAGCGCAGTACATTGCTGATGCATTGTTTGGCGCTATTACTGCCGAGCAAGTCATCCACTCCTCTTCGACTCCGTGGTAGAATTCACCAGTAAGGTTTTGTTGATATTGCTCCTGAAACGCGGAGATAAACTTTGAGAAGACTCTCTGTTGCTCTTCTTGTGGCTCCTCGTCGAAGACCTGGTTTCGGTTCGCCACTATTTTCCCACGGATGGCTCGCTGTGTAGTTGATTGTGAGTTTGAGTTAGAATTCATTTCCATGTTTGAAATGATTTCAATCCTCTTCATTTCCATCAAGAAGGCAGCCAAGCTTTCTCCTTCTCGATATGTGCGAATAGCATTATATCCTGTCCTCCTTTTGATGCGAGCACTGTTATTTGCAACGGATTCATTTCCCGCGAAAACTGCTTCGAATCGGCTAGACATCCGATATTTGCTGTTTATGTTGTTGTTGTTGTCGTCGTCGTTCTGCTCGTTCTGCTTCTGGACGATACCCTCAAGTTCCAATTCCAGGATCTTCTCAGCACACGACGTGAGAATCAAACTGTTCTCTTTTAGATTCTCATAGTGCTTTCTGACCAACCTCAAGCACCGAGAAACCATTTCAGGCCTCCAGTATTTGAATTCGGGGCGCTTCTTTAGATTGCTTGATTTCACTTTCTTACTGCAACAAGCCTTACGACGCTTCAGATTCGGTATAATGCATGCATGTTTCACTTCACCATCCATTAACATTTTTTCATGCTCCTGTTCATGCCTGCGGAACCACGCAAGAAGCCAAGAAGGAATCCTTTTCCTGCTTTTGCTAGGAAGGGTTTGCTTTCCGACCTGAGTTGCACGTCTCTTGATAAACATCCTCGAAGATCCTTCGATGACATTTTCAACATCGATTCCCTCCTGTGTAAGAAGAAAAGCTTTGTTGATGTGATAATCAGCCTCCTCCAAAGTTGTACTTTCTTCACTTGAAGCCACAGATGTAGTCAATGCTGCAAGAAGCAAGCATAGGAACATTTGTGAAGAACATGGTAACGCCATCGAGCCTAAGCGTTCGGCAGAAAGGTTTTGGTGGGGTAGCGAGGATTCTTCAGATGCCTGTTCCAAATAGTGCGATATTCATTCATGCGGAAATATGGATGATAGGTCGCGAATGAGCTGGGGAGCGAGGTCGAGCCTCTCCGTCTTGAGCCTCTCCACCTTGTGGAGTGAAATTCATGATAATCGCAAGATATGGAATCAAATCTCCACAGGATCGTCCTTCTCTCTATAAAATGGGACCGTTCTTTGGCACACTTCAGCTCCAAGTTGCTAATGCCTTTTGAAAATTCCATGTTTCATGTCCCTTTTAGATCTTTGAAAACTGATATCTCGTCTACGATTTCCTGGCATTTTTGTGTTGAAGGGCGAACGCCATCATAATACGTCTAGAGATCTTATACGCTGTAAGTTTCGGAAAAAAAAAACGAGATCCGTATCGGTTTGATGTCCTCAAAACTAAATACCCCTTTCTCTAACTAATACTAATCTTCATGTGCAGTCAGGAGCGGAGGTATAAACCAAATTCTACTATGAAAACAGTACACGACGAGACTCAAAAAATGAAAGGCAAGCATACATCCTGTTAATTTGGACTGCCCCTTGCTCCATCCCGACGTGATGATGTATCCCGACGTGATGATGTAATGAGAATATCGGTGTGAATGTTGGCGGGCACTGTGATTTGAAAAAGTTCATGTTTTTTTGGCAGATCAAAAAATTGAAATCGTTGCTTTCAGACTGAACTACGGGATGGAACTTCCGATTCCAAACAGATGGCCCACAAAACAAATCAACATGCCTGAGATTGGGACATCTTTTTTTTACGCTGGGGCAGGGTAGCGCAGATATCTCTGCCCGGCAGAGATATCTGCGCTACCCTGCCGACATTGAGGCATCTTGCTTCCGCTGCGAAAACCATCTCTGCGCTGGCCTTTAGCGGAAAGCTGCGTGATCTTTGCAGAACCTCGAATACCCCAAACGTCAAGACTTGCAGGTGCGAAAAAGAAAGATGCGCAGACACAGGTACTCTTTGGAAACAAAGTCCAACTTCGTTACGACTGATTTATTTGCTCTATCGCATACCTCTAAATCGGCGTGTGGAACGGGTACGAGCGCTTGACGTGTGAATAAAATCATTGCAATGTCATCACCTCAAGACCACACACGGTATCCCATCCACCGTCTAATCCCTGTGGTACGGAACGTAGATGTAGTGCTCATCCGGTTCAAGCTTGCATGTCTCCGTCCCGTGAATAGGCACGATACGGTGCGTAATAAATCTTTTGATGCAAATGAGAGAATCCTTGGCCTGGCTCGTGCACTCATACTTGGGTTCGCATCTTCGGCTGTCGCAGATCTTCTTTCGAAAATCGATGAAGTAGTGGCATACCGAACCATCCGCAGACCGTACCTCTCGGCAGGCGCATGTTTTCAGATCGCCTCCCGACCCCTGGCCGTTTAACTTCTGGCAGCGCTTTTCGTCACCTTCGATAATAAGTCGCGCAAAGACAATGGCGGAAGGGCGCTGGGCGTTGCTGGCCCAAACATATCGCGCGCCCCTCGAATACGGAAACGGCGTGGCGCGAACCCTCGGGGGCTTCTTCGGGGCGACCGGCAGGTCCCACATACAATCGTTGAAGCCCTTCTTCATAAACGCGAATTGCTGGGCGGGATCCGGGGTCTTGTACATAGCGGTAACCCTCCACGGCCCTTTGCGCGGGCGCGTGGTGATGTGGCGGCCGCGGTGGTGGACATCGACAACAAACCCAAACTCGTGCGGAAGAGTTTTCTTGTCTCCTGATTTGAGAACGGTATCCATGGCCTTGACAGCGACGACGTCGCCCTTCTTCAACGGATAGCGCTTCTTGGCGACCTGGGATCTGGACAAAACATCCATGACATGAAAACCATTAACAAAAACCCAGGCGCGATCGGTCGCGGCGACGGTGATAAGCGACCAATCCTTCTGGGCTTTCAGGCGTCGACACATGCTGGTATCATGGCCACCGACAACGTATCGAAAGCGGACATAATCATACTTTGGTCTCTTGCCCTTTGCCCAGATAAAGCTAGCGCCGCTCTCCCCCACGGCGTCGACGACGCTCGCGCCGGCCCAGTCGCACACGGGCTCGTATTTGAGCTTCTTGGTCCAGGCCTTGTGGTTGAGCGCGGCCCTGCGGACGTACTGGGCGCGCCACATGGGGCCGGAGTTGACGGCGCGGCCGATAACCATGACGGCCGGGCGCGAGCGCCGGACGCGGGCGACGACGGTGAGGATGTCGCTCTTCTGCAGGGGGCTGGGCAGGCGTACGGCGGTCTTCCCCGGGCGCGGCAGGTGGGCGAGGCGCAGGCCGTTGAGGAAGAGCGTGGCCGGCGTGCGCGCGATGAGAACGATGTAGTTGGGGCGCACGGGGCGGGCGCTGCGCTTGTGAAGGGCGCGGGCGCGGTCGGACGGCAGCGCATCCGGGTGCGCGGAAGCGAAATGGATTAGCGCGAGGACGAACAGGGACAGGGGAAGAGGGTGGAGATGCATCGCGTAGGGGAGGAGGGGGACGGTGGGGGCCGGGGCAGTGGTCGGGTTGCACGGCGGTCATCGTGGGGGCTTATATCGGAGGCGGGAGGGGAAGGATGCATTTGGTCGGCATTAGTGCAAGGGGCGGGCGGACGGGAGACGGGGAGCGAGGGGGCTGCATGGTTGGCGAGAAGGAGGAGGCGGGAATGCAGAAGTTGAAGTTGAGAAGGGGCGTGAAGAGGCGTGAAGGTGAGCGGGAGGGAGGAGCAGCGGGCAGCGAGAGAGAGATGAAGAATGCTGTCGTATCTTACATCTTACACGTGTACATAGCCCCTCCACGGTATTTAACACCGTCGTCGCTCCTTCCCTCTTCAGTAAACATGAGTCTCTCCTACAAATGCAAAGCAGCCGGCGGGGCGAAAAGGGTTTTCGGTCACCAAATACAAAGCACCCAAAGTAATTGGCTCCCACTGCAATTTCAACCCCTGTGTCCACGTGTGCCTGTTGTCATCCGCCACTAAATACAAATCACTACAAGTAGTTGCCCTCCCCGCAATTACAAAGGCCCCGGTGTCCACGTGTGCCAGGTGTCGACGGTTAGGCCGATCATTGTGGTGATTCCGTGGTGATTCCTTCACCCTCAAAACGGGGCATGTTAAGACACACCCTGAGGGTGTGTCCCTGAGGGTGTGTCTTAACAGGCTGGTTTTTGCTCTCTGACAGTCATTCCTCCCTCATGTCGTTGGTCAGCGGGTTCTCCCTGGATGTAAATAAAGATGTAAGGTATATGATAGTCTTGCTCAGTGGTTATCACAATCATACATTGGCGACATCTTCTTGCGCCTTTCGTGCGCGGTCGTGCGTCTCCGTCCTCCGCATCTCCCGCTATCCCCTGCACCTTTATACGACATGTCCCAACCTTCCGACATCTGCGCCCAGCCTCAATCCTCCGCTCCCCATCATCCGCAATGGGCTGCACTCCCTCCAAGCCGCGCTCCGAGACCTCCGCGCGCGCGCCCGCGCCCGCGAAGCCCGCGCCGCCGCGCCCCGCCCCCGTCGCGACGCACGAGACCGCCTCCTCCGCCAGCCTGGTCGCCGGCTCGACGGCCGCCGTCGCCTTCCACGGCCTGCTCAACAGCGATGGCCTGACGCTGTCGCGCCCGGCCACGTCCGCGCTGTCCAAGGTCTCGCGCGTGCCGCGCGCGTCGTCCTCGCCGCCGCCGCCGCCGCCGGAGCCGCTGACGCGCGTGGTCGGCGTCGCCATGACCATGCCGTACGCCGTCCTCGTCCCGACCGTCGCGGACGCGCCCGCCGTGCAGCGCCTCGCGGACGACGTCTTCGCCCACGCCCACACCTATCTCAACGCGTGGAACCCGGCCAGCGAGCTCACGGCCGTCAACTCGCAGAAGCCCGCCAAGCCACGCCCGCTCTCGCCGCACCTCGCCGCCCTGTTCGACGTCGTCGACCGCGCCTTCGACCTCACAGGCGGCCGCTTCGACCCCACCACTGGCGTCATCTCACGCGCGTACGAGAACTGCATCGCCGACAACGCACGCCCGCCGCTGCCGGCGGAGACGGCTCGGTACAAGCACGCCATCGGCTGGCGCAAGCGAATCTCACGCACCGCAGACACCGTCACGCGTGGCAACGCAAACACCATCGTGGATGTCGACGGCATTGCCAAGGGATTCGTGATTGACTTGCTCGTCGCCGCCCTCATCAACGCTGGACACCCGAACTGCTACGTGGACTGGGCCGGCGATATCCGCGCGCAGGGCCACCACCCAGACGGCAGGCCGTGGCGCTCGGCCGTCATGGCCCCGCCGTCGCTGAAGCGCGTATTCGGGCACTGGAAGGACGGAACCATGGACGAGCTGCTGCGCGACGACGACGTCGCCTTCTTCGCAGACTTTGCGTTCGACCGCGCAAACGCCGGCAAGCTTGACGGCGCCGCCATCGCCACGTCGGGCGACTACTTTGCCGTGCAGCGCTACGGCTTCCACCATATCGCGCGCGCAGACACGCTGTCTGTCATGAAGGCCAACCAGATGTCGGTCGCGTCGGTGTGCGTCGCCGCGTCGACGTGCGCCATCGCCGATGCCGTCGCCACTGCGTCGATGACGTTTGACCGCCTGCCGCAGGCCGTGGCCTTTCTGCAGCAGCTCGTCGACAGCCACCCGGACACCGTGTATGGGTATTGCGCAATGGACCGCGCCGAGGCCACGTGGCCCGACGCACCCGCTAAGAGCCTCTACTCGGCAAACATCTTCAGCCCCGCCCTGCGGAGCGAGCCCAACTCCACGTCCACGAGCTCCGGCGATGAGAAGGGCCTCTCCGCCGCAGAGCGGCAGCAAGCGGTTGCTGATATTGGGCACCACACAGTGACCAACTACTACCGGTGCACGTTTGACGGGGCGGAGATTGAACTTGACAACTTTCGCGGGTGCTCCATGCAGCCGGAGCAGGTGGTCTTATTTGTGACGGATGACGAGTTTTTCAAAAGGGCGTCGCTCGTCGCGGAAGACCCCCTCAACCAGGTAAGGGTGGAGCTTCTCGCGCCGCGGCCTTCGACGTCGTCATCATCATCATCCTCGTCACTGATGCTGGACGAGCGCAAGACAGGCGTCACGGCCGACTTATCGCTGAAGAACATCTCCGTCGTGGGCGGGTGCGCCGTGGTACAGGCGGTGGTAACGGCGGTGAGCCTAGGCGAGGCGGAATTCGTGCAGGCGATTTACCGAGACACGTACCTTGCCAAGCGGGCGGTGGCACTCGACGTACCGCGCTCCAAGCTGCCGTTCTACCCACTGGACAAGCAAACCAAAACGTTGCTGCGGCAGATGCCGTCGGCGATGTGGGTGGTGTCAACCAGCGCGGCGCACGGGGAGGATCTGGCGATGACGGCGACGTCCGTCACGGTGCCTGCGGCGGCGCGCGGGATGATATGCTTCAATGTGGGGCACTCGAGCGCGTTCTACGCGGGGCTCGGCGGGGTCGGGGCGGGCGTGAGGCTGTTCGCGCTTTCGACAAGGCAGAAGGACATTGCCGAGCGGTACGTGACGAGGGCTGCGTTGGGGAAGGAGGATAGGACACGGCTGGAGGAAGAGTGCATGGTGGCGGCAAGTTGCACGATTGAGCATACCGAGGATGTGCAGGACCATCACATTGTTTTGACGAAGATTGACGGCGTCAAGGTGCCGGAGAAGGACGAGGAGGGGTTGATGCCTTTGGTTTGGCAACACGGAAAGTTGATCACGGAAAGTTGATCACGGAAAGTTGATCACGTAGCGGTAGGCGCCGGGTGCTGAGAGTCGGCCCTTGTGCGCTACAGTATTAAATTATATAAACGCTTTTTTAATTGAAACAAGGTCTTGAGCAAAGAAAAATGCAGCAACTCACAACTCAGAAATGGCCATTAGACTCGCCCCTCCCGGTGCACCGCCGTTCCCATCGCCGCCCTCTCGTTTCCCCCCCTTTCTATCCCGATCGCCTCCGCCGACGACACCCTCATCCTCACTGAAGGGAACGTCATCCAAGCCCTCGACGGTGAACAAAACACACACTCGTTCTCCCGCCATTTTTTGTACACATACAAGTATGTGAAATGTATTGCAGAAGGGACTTCACTATACATGTATATATCACATTCAGGTTGCAACGTGTTTCTGACTGTCGTACCTCCGGTGAGTGAGAATGTCCGGCGAGCAAGAATGGCCGCGGCAGGAAACAATGTCGTCTCTGGCCATCCCACCGAGCACAAGGAAGAGTGCCTGGCCTCGGTCTACTTGACGGTGTAACCACAAACAAGTGCTGATCGGATAGCCACGGCGGTATCCCGTACCCCTGTCTTCTTCCTCCCTGTTTCCAACCATCTCTTAAGAGATGGTTGGAACAGGGACACTCAACACACTTACACATTAATACACATTAATGTGTCTTTCCAGCACACTGGCGGCCGTTACTAGG
>NW_005178692.1:325972-342381 GCF_000350225.1 Chondrus crispus | reverse complement strand
GACAGGGATGGATCGGGATCGTTCAACCGTCGGGAGGCCCCAGAGGAGGTAAGCACGTGTTTGAAAGCTGGGATATTTTCTCGCGAAGGCATGAAAATAGACATCGAGAAAGCCTGAGGGGTAATGAAAGTGGGGGCATTTCGGAAGGCAGTGAGAGGTCCGTGGGCCGATCAATGAAAAAAAGAGAGAGGGCATGACTCTCCAGCCGGCGGTCTCGTGGATTAGCAAAGGAAAAGAGAAGGTAATAGGGGATGTGCAACTGCAGTAGCAGGGGTGCACGGAAAATGGAAAAGAGAAGGGAGACAGTAACGAGGAAAAGAGAAGGAAAGTGGAGAGAAGAAGATGCGACCGCGGCGACGGGGCGTATGAAAAAAGAGGAGTAAGTTGATAGGAGACGGAAATGCAGTTTATTTTCGGTGGGACGAAGGGAAGTGTCGACGATGAGACGACACTATCAGAGGACAATGATCCGAACATGGATCGGCAGGACGCTACCATCGGCAATGGGTCAATGGGGCAATTCATCCAAGGATCTTTTTCTTTGGAAGTGAGGCGATGAGTTGCGCCAGTAAGCGCAGGTCAACGAGGGACGCTTCTCGAAGAGCCCCCTCGTTTATTCTGTGAGCACGGAGCAATGTGCGATAAACGCTGGCGGCGCCATCGGCGAACGAGTAAGCAATGTCATCGAAGGCGCATACACCGATCACTGAGAACCATTGAGCGGAAGCAAAAAGCTCAGGATTAAGGCGCATGGCCTTATCGTGGAGCTCCGACGCAGCAGGGTATCGACGTGAGGACGGAGCGTTAGGATCGGAATCGATGTGGCCAACAGGGCCGGCATGTTGGGAATCAGGGGGTAATCGAGGGATGGAAGGAAGACTTAGAGGGTCGTGGGAAGTGGAAGAAAAGCCCACGCCGGGGCGCTTGCGTTTGGTACCACCACTCGAGTGGCTCGGGGATGAAGGAAACATGGGGCCCGTCTTGCTCTTGCACTTTCACCGATTACCGCACCGATTACCGGAGGCAGCGGTGTAGGGTTATGAGAGAAACGGAGAGGAGATTGTACGATGGCGGAGCGGCGTACAAGAGCGCTCGGAAGGGGGATATGTAGTGCAATACGCACCTGAAAAAGGGGGTGAAAAGAAAGGAAAATATTTGGATATGAAAAGTAGTCCGGGTTGGGGGATACACATGTGAATAACTGCACAGTTTTAATTTTTAATTATTTTATTTAGTTAATTAGTTGGCATTAATTTTGCTGACACTAGATTAGATCTAGGATCTAGCGCCGCGAGCTACTGTACTGGCTCCGGCGGGGCGATATATACCTTAGCCCTCTGACCACCAAGTCAGTAAAGGTAACCCGAGTTGCCAGAGTTGAATGTCGCCTTGGTCGAAGTCCGTCTCTACCAAGACGCTCCCTTTTACCAAAGCCTACGTCATCCTTTGCGCTCGGGGGTTCCCTTTCTTTTTCCTTTATCTCCCTATTCTTTTCTATCTATACCTCTATTTTTCCCTTAATTGTGTTGGTTCCACTGGAGTTGATTGCGACCGATCCGGTGTAGGTGTTTAGCCATCGGGCAACACGTTGTGTAGTGCTGCTACTGTTTCAAGTTCCGTCGGAAGGCTGTTGCGACGACGCCTCCGTCGAAGGTCTTACTGTATAAGACAGAGTTGGTACCGCCTACCGCGATTGCGACCGCGCTGGTGAGGGTGTTTCTAGCCATCGGGCCGCACGTCGGTAGTAGCGCTGCTACACAATTACGATCCCGTCGGATAGTGCTGAACAAGCCCCCGTCGAAGACCTTGAATTATACCCAAGGTGCTGAAGACGCTCGCCGAGCATTGGCCTTACAACCCAGCGAACCGCGGTTACATCCTCGTAGACAAGCCCAACCCGCACTCGTCGAGCACTCAAGTCTTCACAAGTCTCTACCACCATTATCCTCCCGGGCCGGGCATCTTTCCTTACTCCCCCCGTCGGAGTTGAGCTACCGTGGGCCGCAAGCCCACACAAGGGGAAAGGGAGTCTCGAACGCTCCGTAGCGCGTGCCATCGGCAGTGGTTGTTGCTGTTGTTGTTTTCTTCTTTTTGTTTGACCGTCGGACTGTGTTTGCGGCCCGCCAGGCACATTGCACTACAGATACCGATGCAAGTGCGTATCAACTCGGGTGTAGGCTGCTGCAAGATCACGACGAAGCCAACGACTGGCGACTGGCGATATTGGTCGTATTCGTTAAACGACAGCGAACGCAACTACAGCGCTACCGAACGCGAGTGCTTCGCTGTAGTGTGGGCCGTCCGCACACTACGCCCGTACGTCGAGGGCACGAAGTTCACCGTCCGAACGGATCACGACGCGCTGAGGTGGCTCATGTCCCTGACCGAGAGCTCCGGAAGACTCACCCGGTGGCCGCTACGTCTGGCTGAATACGATTTCACCATTCAGTACCGCCCCGGGCGCGTGCACCAGGTCCCCGACGCCCTGTCACGCCTCGTATCACCGAGGGTCGCCGACGACCGTCGCCCGGCTGTCGAGGTGGACGACGACATCCCCACCTACGACACGGGCACGACCGTTCGTGATGTCTCGGATGAGCTCGCGGACCACGTATGCACCGCGAGCTGCGACCACGAGGCCGAACACGTCTTCGTGACCACAAGGAACCGAACGAAATCCCGAAGGAATTTGCGCGCCCGAGCGCGTGACGAGCCGAGGGGCGACGACGAAGCCCCTGCTCTAGAAGAACCCGACGCCTTCTGGGCAGAGAACGAGGAGTTCGACGCCGTGGACCTCGATCGCACCCAAGACTTCGAAGCCGATACGTCCGGTTCCCAGGTCGCCCCTCCGCAGGACGACCTGCCGGCCCCTCTTTCGATAGAGGAGATAGCCGAGGAACAAGGCGTGGATGAATTCTGCCAAACGGTATTGGCACGACAGTCAGAGTCCCGGGACTCCGCGTTCTTCGAGGACCACCAAGGGGTGCTCAAACGGAGACACCCCTTCGACCCTGATATCGTACAGGTGGTGGTCCCTCGGACTCTACGCGCCCGGTTGCTGCGGCTCTGCCATAACCCGGCCATCGCCGGGCATCCGGGGCAGAACCGCATGTATTACGCGCTCCGTCGCGAGTACTACTGGCCACACTTGGCGGTGGACGTCGCGTCGACCGTACGAGGTTGTCGAACCTGTGCGATGAACCGCGTCAAGCTTCGGAAACACCTAAACCGATTAAGGTTGTTTCCGGCGACGCCGGCGTTGGAGAGCCTCGCGATCGATATACTGGGGCCGCTCCCAAAGACCAAGGCAGGAAACGATTCCTCCTGGTAATCACCGACCGCTCTACGAAGTTAAGGCAGGTCGTCGCACTGCGGACGGTAACCGCCTACACCGTCGCAGTGGCGTTTTGCGAAGCGTGGGTCTTTAAGTACGGCGTCCCACGCTCGCTACTGTCGGATAACGGACCGCAGTTCAACAAAAAGTTCTTCCAAAGCACATGCCGAGTGCTTGGAATTACGAACCTTTATACGTCAGCGTACCACCCTCAGACGAACGGCCAGGTGGAACGCTATAACCAAACGATTGCGGCGATGCTCGGCAATTACGTGAACGAGCATCAAGACGACTGGGACGTGTACGTGGGACCGTTAACGTACGCATATAACTCCCACGTACACCGAACCACACGAACGACCCCGTCTGAGCTCGTGCTCAGCCGCCCCCCGCCGGAGTTTTCTCTTCGAGGAACCGGCGGGGACGTGCCACCTGCCGATAGGGGAACGCAGCGTGCGGAGTTCCTCAAGACCCTGGACGCGACGATCCAGAAGGCCTACGGGAGCTTGCGACGCACGCAAGCCCGTTACAAACGCGACTTCGATAAGCGCGTTCGAACGGTTAACACACGTCTCGAGCCAGTAACTTCATCTACCTGAACCCCACCGACGGGGACAAGACGTCTAACCAGCTTGCCTCGCCCGCCGTGGGGCCGTACCGTGTCCTCGCCAACGATCGTCGAACCATCACAATCGATCGTGATGGCGTCACCGAGCGGGTGTCCGCAGACCGCTGCGTGTACGCGCCACCGCCGATGGACGTGCCACTGGTGAGCACGACGACCGCGCGTGACCTTGCCGACAAGGTCAGGGAGGGAACACAGTACGCCGTGGAGAAGCTACTCAAGCATCGAGAGATAGAAGACGGAACAACGGAGTTCCTCATCAAGTGGGCGGACTACGACCAACCCACTTGGACGGCACGCACCCACATCCCGGAAGAAATGGTGTCTCGATATGTGCTGCGTCTCCGAAGACGCACGGGGAGGGACCTCAACTCCGAAGTGAACGCGGACGTTCACTCTTAAGGAGGGGGCCCCTCAACCGCTCCGTCGACCGGAAAAATTAAACCCCCCCTTCGCGGCCGGAAAGGGCGGGGGTCTACGCAAGGACACAACGAAGGTGGCCGACCAACTTCGGGGAAGCATGGGATGTCCAGTCGCCGCGTGGACAACGCCGGTCCACGCGACACGACCCGTCACCACCAACGAGAGGTGGATCGTGAGGCAGGTCGTACTGTGTCACGAACGGTAGGCCGGGAACGTCGACTGAGCGAAGGCAGGACACTGCCTCCCAACTAACACGACGACCTACGACCGGTGCGCTACACTCGTGCTGTTGAAGTTCCGTCGTGTGCAAATTGAGTATAGCACACCGACGGCGAACAGGGAAGAACATCAAGCCGAAGTGATGCACGCTTCCCGAACGCGTGACGCATAGGCCTCGGGTAGTCCGTACTGCCCGAGGGAGAACGACCCTCGCTGTAATCGAGGAGGCCAGGAGCAATGGCAGCGCGCTGGAAGACCACCAAGCCGAAGTGATGGACATCTTCCGGACGCGCCCGGAATAGGTCTCGGACAGTCCGTACTGCCCGAGAGGAGGGGCCGACCCCTGACGAGAAGGACCATGCCCGCACGACCGCATGCGCTTTTTAAGTGGACGCGCTTGGGACGTGACAAGTACAAACGGGATCCGATATCCGATGCGCACGACAAAAGTGAGCTCTCTGCCCGTGCCTCGGAGGCCGGTATAGCGACAGAACCGCCGCCGTCCCCCTAAAATATGGAAAATTTAAAAGTTGGAAATGACACTGGACGGCGGACAGCACGTGCATTACGTATGCGTACAAGATGCGCGCGCCACAAGCAATCGACAGTCGACCGAAGCGGCCAATGAGAGCACGTCAAAACAAGCACCTCGGAAATTGTCGATGAACGCTCTCGAAGGGTCGTAATAACGATTCACCCAATGGGAGCTCGTCAAACTCTCTTCGAGCTTGACCCTCGCCCCCGACGACCCGCATGCTAAACCATCGCAGTTCCACCACCTCTCCTCCCTGTCGGGAGCGCCGCCCAAGTCAGACCCGACGAAGTGTGGGAAGGGGAGGCCTGCGGTCGACGAGAATTGGGAATATAAGGGCAACCGCGTGAATCCGTGCGAGGCGGGTGCGATAGACATCGCTCCCCCATCGGAAGGGGGAGTTCAGACGCGACTAACTACGATCACGTCACGACCTGCAGCCCCCCTACTCGCTAGCGAACGCAAGGACCCTGCAGACGCGCGCGTCCAGACGACGACCCCCCCAGCCATGCCGACAACCCACCGCTCGTGCCGTACATGCCGCACCTTCGCCTCTTCGAGGGTGACTTCGCAAGGGGTGGCTACACGAATCGCCTGACGAGGGTAGGTTAACTCCCTGCGTCGTGAATGAGGATGACGTCACTATACGAGGGTCCCGTCATCCCTCGTTCGGTCGTACTGTCCTGACCGGTTCTGAGCACCCCGTTGCCTCGTGCGGCGGGGTTGCGATGGAAAACTTCTCATAGGCGGGAAACCGTCGGCACTTGGCGCGGCGAGAAAAAACCAGAGCCGAAGTCGTGTTTCCTACTAGGCCGACTACGTGCGAGAGGGAACGCCGTCGCCTACTCTCGGAATGCAGGCGCGAATCCTTCCCGATTAGAAAGTGTGCGCCGGAAGAAAGCCAGGCTTCCCAGCTTCACAAGATCGAAAAGGCAGTCAAGCATACTTACCCCAAGGCTGCTCCACCTAGGACGGGCGAGTTCGAAACTCATCGGATGCGCGTGCATGGGAAACGTTTCGCAAGCACGCGCGAGGGCGCGAACTCGTAGTGAATGGAGCAGTGAACAAGGGACACGAAGAATTACGCACGGCATCGAGACGCGCCGCTGCTGCGGTACGGACGGCGTGCGATGAGTACCATGTGGCGTCAGTAATCGACCCCTAGACACCCGTATTGATGAGAAATGGAGAGGGTTTGCCGCGGCGAAGTCGGGGATCGGAAGCTAACGACGACCGCGCCACTCGACCGTTAGCCGGGGAAGATACAGTAGGGGAATACGCCGACACCAGAGGCCCCTACGCCCAACACAACTCGAATACGCCGACCTCCCCGCCGCACGTCCCAGTGGCCCCTCTGCCGAAGCTGAATGCGACGTGTGAGAGTGAGCATCGCGGCTGATGTTCGCGATGGGCAGTGGCGGTGTAGAACTACGACGACCGCAGAGGGAGGGGGTACCGACAACAGACCCGCGCCCAGCTCCGACGAGCCGCAAGGAGCGGTACGCTCACCCGATGGGGAGAGAGGAATGCCATGCGTAGTACGGCAGAGAGGCCGAAGCTGATGAGCTGGGGGAAATTCCACGAACGCGCAGCCCACGCGAAAAGGATTTTGGCTGGCGCATGACCGACTGCACTCCCATCATGAGCATTGCTGTTAATTTTTTTGGCAAAAAAATATTTTCGCGGGAAAATTAATTTGCACGATTTTTTGGCAATTTGAATAATGACAAGGGTTTGTCGCGCACGCGCAGCGCTGGACAGTAGCGCGCGTGCGTGCCGGTACGCCTCGCGCCCGCTCCGTGCGGTCGGCACAGCGCTACGCCCCTCCCTCGGCATAGACCACGACGGCAACGATTTCCGCCCCCTCTCTGGCGTCCTCCAGGAAGCCGCCGAGGGACCAGTTACAGTAGACAGCCTTACCCGGCCTACTGGCTGCACGAACCCGACGCTATCACGTATGGCAGAAGTCGCGATGGACCGCCAATGATTGAGGACGCATCGACACAAGGATCCGCCGGCAGTTAGGAGATAAATCGTGCGATACGCCGACGTCCCCGTTCGTCGGTATAGGTATCAAGCGGACGACTCCAGGTCCCCGGGGGAACGGATAAAGAAGGAAGGAGTGATGTGAAAAGGAAAGAGGGTAGGTTCGTTTATCGTGTCAGAGGGGCGGCGGAACTCATCGGAGGCGGCTCGCGCAGAGACGTTCCGCAAGTACGCGGGAGAGTGTGGGCTCGCTGTGAAGGCTGCAGTGAACACGGGTCGCGAAGCCTTGCAGACCGTGTTGAGACGCCCACCGCTGTGGTACATACGGCACACAACGGGTACCTTGCAATGACAGTAGCCCAACTGTGTGCGTCCCCGGATAGATGAATGAAGGTTGGCGCTGCTGAGTGCAGAGCTCGACATTACAATCGACAATGTCATAGAGCTGCGCGTTAGTGACATAGAAGGGGAACGTGTGAAGGAGGTGGATCATGCTCTTCGCAGCATGATGAAGGGGAAATGTGGAGCTACGAAAGAGGCAGAGAGAAGGGCCCACGCAGCCTCTCGGAGGAAGCCATGTAAGAAGGAATTGGAGGCGCGGAAGCGAAGAGGAGTGGGGCATTCGGAACTCGTTTCGCCGGACGCTTTGCGCAATTAATAGCGCACGGCACACCACGGTGCTGAAGGGTTCTACGGGTGACGTAGCGCTCCATTCGCACGACGTCACGGGTCACCCTTCGATCTCTGCTCGAAGGGCGTAGCGCGACAACTAAATTCTCGAAAGCGTCGCCGCCCGCTGCACGGACAAAATGCAGAGGCACGAGAGTAAGGGATAAGAGGGGACGGCTCTGGCAGGGGAGGAAACTAGGCGCGTCCGTCGGTTGACCTAGGATGAGGATGGACCGGCGACCACTACGAAGGTCGAGTTAACTGTCACCCTCACTTCCCGGCCCCGCTGCACCGAAGCCCCGTACAAGGAGAGGAGGGGTGATGTGTCACCCGGAACAGCATGGGTGTTCGAGAGTCGATACGGATAAGCTCGCCGCGGACTACGTTCATGTCACGTCGTATTTGCTTGCGTATGTTGCTCAGTCGCAAAGATAGCGTACAGGGCTGGACTCCAGAAGGGAGAGGCAGTAATAGGAAAACGCAGGCAGCCCGCGGACGTGGAGCGTGGTGTGGCGAAGGAACGCCACTGTAAGGAGATCAGGAACAACCCCCTGGTCGCAGTTCGGTAGACTACGGGGCAGGTTACCAGCGCGTGAGAGTTGAAGCAAGCGAGTTGGGATGAGCGCGGGGTAGAGCAGCAAGAGCAAGGCAGATCACGACAATGAATGGGCAAAGACTCCCCCTTGCCGCACAAGTGAACGCGGACGTTCACTCTTGAAGGGGGGGCCGTGTAGCATAACCGCCGACTACTGTACTATATATTAGATTTAGAATTAGATCTAACGCTGTAAGGTACGGACCTTACAGCGTGCGCGCGCGCATACCTGACAGCGCGAGCGCACCAACACGTGTACCCCACGTGTACCACACGTGTGCTGTCAGCTCAGACGGCTGACAGCGTTACAGTGCGGGCCGGCCCGCACTGTATACAGTAAGCCGACTACGGTACAGTCCGTACTGTACTGTAGAGGGTTAATTAACTTGTACAATAAATATAGGGAGCGACCGCCGACGGGGAGGACCAGGACAGGCAACCCTCCACCGACGGGCGACCACCCAGCTTACTCTACTCACACCGCCGTTCCGCGAGTAGTTACCACCGAGCGGGTAGTGGAAGCGCGCGACACGGCGGCGAGCTGCGATCCGCCTCCGCCCGTCAGTACCGGATCGTCAACCGGTACCCCTCCAGAGGGGCTCAATTTGGGACGTTGCTCAATTTGGGACATCTCAGTTTCGAGCCAACCACCAATGCGTCCAAGCACTACATGGCCAACAATATTAGAATAAGCGTTCCCAATTGACATGTGTTTCATCGGAAATTCAAAACTCCCGCCCAAACACAGCACTAAAGGTAGTTTCCCATATACTGCAGCCGATCACGACAGTCCGTGCCAGTCCAAAAAACGTATCTCGACCACATGCCGCCCTCTATGCGGCGACAAGCGTCGCTGAGCGAAAAGCGAAAAGCGCGGGACGAAGTCTCGAAGAGCAACAGAGAAGCCGCCCTTGCTCTTTTCCGCTTAGGGTGGCCAATCAGGCAAGTTGCAGAAAAGTGCAATTTATCCAAGACAACTGCAGGAAGAATCAAAAAAGCCCGCATTCAAAAGACATGGCCTCGGTCCAAAGGCTTTTAGATCCAGCACAACACCGTGCTGGTCGCAAAACACGATGGACGCAAACGGAAGCGGAAATGATAACTGAACGTATAGTTCATGCCGCGGAAAGGAGATTTGCAATTGATGTCTCTACAATGAAAGCAACTTTAGGACGCATATGTGCAGACGCGAGGCAGCCTTATGAAAAGGGAATTCCGTCGAATGCCGCAATAAGAACCTATAGAGCGCTGAACAGAGATGTGACATACCGAAAGGGGGAGAGCAAGGAGGCAGCCAAGATCAAAGCTGAAAGTTTCGCACGTGTAAACACGTTTGTGACTGCCCTTCAAAAAGTCCAGACCAAACACCCGGGTATTTTTGACAACCCAGACAACGTCTGGAACTTAGATGAAACGCACGTCGACGGTGAGTTTGGCCAGCGTATCAAGAGGTTTTGCGGGTCCCATTCTCACCATGGTGGCTATACTGCTTGTCAAAAAGGATCTGGGAAACATCTCACAGCTGTAATTATTGGGTCCGCATCTGGAAAGTGTAGTCCTTTGTTTGCTATTGCAGCAGGAAAATATATCATGCAGCAATGGCTTGAGCCATTGCCGTCACAGTCTTTTCACGATCAAAATAACCACCCCCACTGGTTGGCTCAGCCAGGTTAGATGCCTGCGGATGTTGTTCTACGATGCACTGAAAAGGGGTCAATAGACATGCGAACCATGCCTATTCTCATTCAGCAGGTAAATCGCTAAATTCGTCAGTTTATGCCTTCCCAACAACCTGTTGTGTTGATTCTAGACGGCCATTCGTCTCGTAATGGCGTGGAGTGGATCGAAGAAGCCCTAAAGTGTAACATTGAGCTCGTGGTCCTCCCTGCTAACATAACCCTTTTTTTGCAGCCTCGCGATGACGTAATTAACAAACAGTTTCAAAAGGAAGTGCGCTGTACCAGAGATAAATTGCTTCGCATGGCTCTAATTAACGTTCACTCGATGGGCTTCAAGCTGAAATTAGCCGTAGCCGGTCATGCGGCATTGACTCCCGATATAGGGAGACAAGCGTTTATTAACACCGGCCTCTGGCCGATGGAGTTCCGCTTCATGGAAAAGTTTAAACAAAAAAAGCGGGAACATTTGCATGCTGCGAAAGAAAAAGCTATTCGTCTACAAAATTCGAGTCCAGTGCCGTCAGTCACGAGTGTTCAGCAACGGCATGCAGATGGCGAAACAATGAAGGAATTGGCGGCCGTGCTTAGCCGTGAACGAAGTCCGCCGGTGGCCATTGATGCCATCTCGAGATTACTGAAAGAGCGCGAGACTGTATCCTCGATATTACAGGGAATACGTCCTAGTCCAGTGGCCAACAGTAAGTCTGTCAGCAGGAAAACATTGTGCGTCGGGGCACCAGCGCAGTGTTTGACAGTTGGGGATATTTTCCATCGTCGGAAGGACGCCGAGATTGAAGCCGGCGCAGAGGCTAATCGCAAAGCGATTGCGAAAAAGGATAATATCGCATGCAAGGCTTTAGAAAAGAAGCAGAAAGCGGAAGCGCGAGCAGAACGGAAAAGAAAGAAGTTGTATCGAAACTGCCAAAACAGGAATATTTTGGGTGAGACAGCATCTGTAAGTGGAGCTGATCGTTCTGATGCCATCGTTGTTTGCGCTCAGAGTAGTGGGAGGGCGTCGGATGATCAAGGGACGGCCGATTGCGGTGTTGCAGTGAGTGCCTTGATGCAGCTAGCGAGTAAACACTGACCCAAATGAGAATAAGAATGTGTCCCAAATTGAACCCTTTTTTGTTTTTGCGCGGTTAAGATATCAATGCTGACTTGGCCTAGCCGTTGGAAAAATATTAACCAATGAAGTTTCACGATGATTGGGATTGATGGTGGTGTCCAATGACTGTCAAATGAGGCTTTACCAGACTGGAAAACGACATTCTTTGGATGCACGGGAGGCGTTGCACAAAAGCTGTCCCAAATTGAGCCCCTCTGGAGGGGTACTGCTCCGAGGCGTCGAGGCGTCGATCCGCTTGCCTACGCGCGCGTCCCCGCCGACCACGCTCTACCACCCGCTACCGGCCCGCTTCCGGTGGCGTTGGTTGGTTCAAGACCCTCGGTACACCGATCCCGGGTCTTCCGCCGAACATCGCGAACACCCCTCCGCCGTGTGTGGGGTGTTTATGCGACAATGGCCTTCTTCGAACAACTCCCCGAGACGTCCACAGAGATCTTCGACAATTTTTTCGGGAACTGCTGCTATTCCGGATGGAAATCTTGTTTCATGAGGAAGATCTACACCTTTAAGCTGGACAATGCTGTGCCTTCTATCGTTAAAGAATCCAGGAGGGATATTCACACCGGACAGTGAACAATTCTCAAGTGAGAATGAATTTTTTTCGACGGTCTGTGCGTTCCTCCGCATTAATGAGATACTGCTGGCACTGCTAGATACTTCTTCTATCTCACCTGGGAAAAGATCGTCTTCAACTGGTGCTGAAGGTTCTGATGTCCTCTTGCATGTAGTCAACTTGCTGTAAGCGAAGGGATGCGATTCATTGTGGGCATATCGTTCAATACGCCTTGCCACCGCCGTTTCTTTCATGTATCTAATAACGTTAATATCAGAGAGATTGCGATGTTTCGTTTCCGCATAAGCCATAACAATTAGAGATAAGTGTGATTCAACACATTGTTGAAGGTACCTCTCTACAACGGATGCTGATTGAATAGCCCGAGAATCATTACCCTCTCTCATCGTTAAAGTCTGAGCTGCAGCTAAAAGTAAAACCCGCAACTATAACCATCCGTTTGCTTCTTGAGCTTCAGAATGTCCAGGGCGTGGTTCTTTTTGTTGATCTTCCACTGCAGTTGTGGAAAGAGAAATTGAAGATATTCCTTCGCAGTCGCAAAAAGCCCCTCTGGAGCTTTCCATCCGAGGTCATCCCCAAAGAAAAGTTGTGCTTCAGGGATGGCTTCATTAGTGGAAGACGGCAAGGACATGATGTAGCCCCAATGAATGTTTCCTAGATTGATGGGTAAAAAGATAGAGGGAACCGTATTTACTTTGCTACAGAGGACACTGCCAAGATCTTTGCGAAGCGTTCTTATTAACTGCCGGTTCAATTTTCGTTTACGATTTCTTTTGCGTAGAGTGTTCTCAGAGCACAATGCAGTGCCCTGATTCGAATGCCCGATTATACCAAACCGCTTTGGTTCGAGCTGATCCAAACCGGCATCGAGAAGCACACTGCTTAGCTGCATCTGTCGTTGGCAGTACTCAACCCAACTCAACACCTCATCTTCACAGGATTGTTGCTTCAAGTTTCTGTCTATGTAAGAGCGAAGTACAGTGATATCTTCTTTGGTAAAGTTACGTTTGGTACCATCTTTAGGGATAAACCTCATCGATTTTGCTTGTATGAAATTCAAGCACGCATATACCTTTGCCTGACGTTCACCCTTCTCCGTAGATAAGTTTACATTCGCAGAGACAGAGGCAGACCCCACGCCCTTCATGCTTTCACAGTCCCTCCAATCCAAACAAGACTGCACCAATATCCCTGAGCGCTTTTGATGGTGTTACCTCCTAACCAGATGGCAGCCGCCAAACCTCGTCGGCAACACCAAGCGGCACCCGAACCAATCCATCGTGTCACTACAGTACCGAAACCTTGACTTGAGCGATGCGCTGCCCCGCTCCAGCGTGAGATCAGTCTCAACGCTGTAGAACGCACTTCTTATTGCATGCAGAAGGGGCGGGGGCGCGAGACAAATAAACAGCGAAAAGGCGCAGAAAATTAAGAGGCAGGAAGCAAGAGTAGTTGGGAGGATGCAACAGTTGGCATGAAAGATAAGTGCAAGAGTAGAAGCGGGGAGTCGAGAAGCATATGAGAACAGAGTAATGGGGGCCCGGGATGGAGGAGGGATCTCCTGTCGAATTTATGTGAAGCTTGCAGCGAGATCACTAGATCGGAAATATCTGTTGTATAATGGTGAGAAATAATGGATCTCGAATATTTGGTAGGAAATTGGAGGAAATTGGAGGAAATTGGATCGACTAATTGGATCGACTACTTTGGTACAAGGTTGCGTTGTGAGACAAAGGAAGCCAATTCCTCAGTTCTCTAGCTGACGTAACATGGCTTCTTGCGATAAGGAGGCGAAGAAAAAAGCAGAATGCTGCATTTTATTTCGTTATAATACCATGTACGTGAGCGATGTGTTTCTGCTTCCCCTTCCTTCTTCGACGTGCACGCAATTGGGACTTGGATAGTTTACCAGTTTATCGTTTTTTCTTCTCAGCATGCCTTGCTCTTATTCCCCCTCTTCGGTTCCTTGTTCGCCGTCCTGTTCGCCTGGCTAGCTCTAAAATTCCGTTTTGTAGTTCCTTATCTTCTTCATCCCCTAAGTATTGCGCGGCCATCAAAAAGGCGGTCGTAGACAAGGCTCTCAATTCGCTCCTTACGCCGTGCACTCGTCCGTGCCAATTTTTCTCAGTTCCTCTCCTTTATCCGCGCTTTCCTCCGAAAGCCACTCAGTCCACAACTCGAACGTGTAGTGGTATTCATTGTCGTGGTTGGCACACTCAGCTTTACTCTCCACATCGCCAACATTGCCTTACACTACATAGTCCGGCTCAGGCCAAACTTCCTCTTCCATCCATTCATGCGTGCGACCCGGTATGCTCCGTCGTTCAATCTCATCCTCGACCGCAGCATAGTGACTACCTCCGACCCTGCTTTCATTTTCTCCCCGTATCTTTTCCATGCAACTCGAGAAGTCTTTGGAGACTGCTATCAGATTCTCTAGAATGCTGAATTTATTGCGCCCCTCCACCTTCCCTTTGTAGTCTACGTACGAAATAAAGGCTTCACGAGCCTTTACTGAAACGAACTTCCCGAACACCGCCTCCTCACATAGAGCAGCGTGTGACTTGCTCATGTAACTGCAGCTCCTACAGTAGTCTTCGGAGTCCCCTCTTCAGCGTGAGATCTATCTCAGCCGCTGTGTCACGGTAGAACCGTGGGGGACTCGCGAAGAGAACAGAACAGTGGAGAGCGACAGAGAGCGACAGGCTGTGCGGCGTGCCGGGCTGTGCGGGGCGGGAGAGCGACAGGCTGTGTGGGGTGCCGGGCTGTGCGGCGTGGGAGAGCGACAGGCTGTGCGGGGTGCCGGAGAGTGAGATAGAGAGTGGGGAGGGTTGAGGGAGGAAGGGCTGCAATTAGGGCAATTAAGAGTGCCGACGACGGCAAAATTTCTCGGCAAAATTTCTTTCTGAAATTTTTATGTTTTACGCCGACGACGGCAACATTTCGAAATCTTTATGTTTTTCAGAGGTTTCTCTTTAGAGTTTCCCTTGCGCAGAGATCCATACATCTCATGGTCGCTTGCACAACCGCAGACAGTAAAACTTGCATTGTCTCCCTGGTGGCCTTCGCTTTTCGATCTTTGACAGTATGCGCATCGGGAAAGCCCGCCGAGCCAGACGACGGCGAAAGGGAGCACGCATGGTACGTTACGTTAATCAAGCAGGGAACGACACTGTACGAGCACGCCTAGCCTATAACCTAATACTCCCCACGTGAGTGCGACATGATTGGGTGTCCGTAAAAAGTTTCCAAAATGTTTTGGACCGGATCCAAGATGGAAATTGGAAATCGGTGCCCTGCTGTACAATTTCCGATTTCCAAATTTCCGACTTTTAAAAACACCTAGAACACCCCTCAGGTCGGGCAAGAAAATATCGTTGTGATTGGTATATTCAACGATTTTTGCTTTTCTGAAAAGCGTTTAGAATTGAGCTGCCCAGAAGGGTACTGTTCGGGTTCAGGAGACAACACACGAATGGCGTTGCCTCCTGACTTCGAAGAGCACTACGCTCCCTGCCACGGCGGCATTCAAGCTCTCCATCCCCGAACAAAGCGGAATCCCGACCACCCTTCCCTGTGCCTCCTGAAACGCCCTCTCCCCGGGTCCATTTGCCTCCCCCCCAACGACTATCGCGGCGGGTCCACACCAATCCACCTTTGCATAATCCTCTCCACCCCCATCCGCCACGCTCACTTCACACCCCCACTTGTGTACCACCTGCATGACCTCGTCCCAACTCTGGTCCACCTGCACCGGGAGGCGGAAGTGGGCCCCCATGCCCGCGCGGAGCACCTTGAGCCCCCATGGGTCCGCGCACCCGTGTGTCATCAGCACAGCGTCCACGCCCGCGCCCGCAGCGGATCGAAGCAGGGTGCCGACGTTGCCGGGGTCGCGCACCTCGTCGCACACGAGCGCGAGCGTGCCGGAATCCGGCAGCGGCAGGGCCGGGCGCTCGAGCACCGCCACCACGCCCTGCGGGCTCACGGTGTTGCACAGCGAGCGCATGATGGGCTCAGCCACGAGCATGGGCGCGCAGCCCGAGCGGCGTACGTCGGCGAGGAGTGCGCCCATTGCCGCGCTTCGGCGCAGCAACTTGTCGGAGTAGAACAGTTGGTGCGGGGCGAAGGACGCGGAGAGAGCGTCCTCGATTAGTCGCTGCCCCTCCAGAAGGATCAGGTTGTTTTTGTCGCGGTGGCGCCGCCGGAGGAGAGACCGCGCTAGCTTGAGGTGCGGGTTGCGCGCCGACGTAAGCTCGAGAGAGGCGCGTGACGTGCGCAAAGCGCGCGTGGGGTGCGGAAGATGGCGCGGGGGGAGCGCGAACGCCGGCTGGAGAAGTGGGTGTGCGCATCGCATTTTTTTGGACAAGGTGAGAGACGAGGAGATGGGGGAGTGGGGCCAAAAGTAGAGTTTGATGAGCTCAGATTGATCCGCGGTGGGTGGGAACGGGGTGCTGGCTGTAAAAATCACAACGGGAAAAACGAGACGAGCGATCAAGTCGAGAATTCCGTACCGGCCCCGATCCAAATGCCAACGGTGTCAAGCGCCGTCGCCCGCATGGCCCTCTCTGCGCTGCTCCTCTCGCCGCCCGTGCGCTTCTACTCTCGGCCGCGGGCGTCGTTCGTGGACCGGGTGACGGTCCTGCT